>NC_089250.1:208040930-208205930 GCF_963930625.1 Muntiacus reevesi
GTCGGACATGACTGAGCGACTTAGCACGCATACTCTATAGTACAAACATTAACTGGATTCAAGTTCTGGCTTTGTGACAGCTTAGTCAAGTGACTTTGAATAAATGACTTCACCTCAGAGCCTTGGCTTTCTCATCTAAATCCAAGGGAAGGCTGAGCCTTCTCATTAGTTTCAAGGATCTGTGATTATACCTTAGTCTGTTTTTCAATTAAAGGTATCAACAAATCACCCACATGTAAATATGAGGTAAAATTTTATTTTTAAAACCCAAGACTGGAAATGGGCACCATTCAAGTTTTTGCTCTTTGCCTAGCCTGAAGAAACTACCTGTTAAATAGACACTGACTGAAAAGTAAGAACCATTCAAACTCCAGCTTTCAGATTTTAGAGAAACCTGCTAAATGTAAGCAGGGACTAGGCTTATAAACTACTCTTCTGGCTGGAGTGATCTTTGGAAATTGGCTGGATGAGACAAGTCTGTCTCTTTAACATTTGTCGTCTGCAGGATATAAAATTAACACACAGAAATCCCTTGCATTCCTATATACTAACAATGAGAAAACAGAAAGAGAAATTAAGGAAACAATACCATTCACCATTGCAACAAAAAGAATAAAATACTTAGGAGTATATCTACCTAAAGAAACAAAAGACCTATACATAGAAAACTATAAAACACTGATGAAAGAAATCAAAGAGGACACAAACAGATGGAGAAACATACCGTGTTTATGGATTGGAAGAATCAATATTGTCAAAATGGCTATTCTACCCAAAGCAATCTACAGATTCAATGCAATCCCTATCAAGCTACCAACGGTATATTTCACAGAACCAGAACAAATAATTTCACAATTTGTATGGAAATACAAAATACCTCGAATAGCCAAAGTAATCTTGAGAAAGAAGAATGGAACTGGAGGAATCAACCTGCCTGACTTCAGACTCTACTACAAAGCCACAGTCATCAAGACAGTATAGTACTGGCACAAAGACAGAAATATAGATCAATGGAGCAGAATAGAAAGCCCAGAGATAAATCCACGAACCTATGGACACCTTATCTTTGACAAAGGAGGCAAGGATATACAATGGAAAAAAGACAACCTCTTTAACAAGTGGTGCTGGGAAAACTGGTCAACCACTTGTAAAAGAATGAAACTAGAACACTTTCTAACACCATACACAAAAATAAACTCAAAATGGATTAAAGATCTAAATGTAAGACCAGAAACTATAAAACTCCTAGGGGAGAACATAAGCAAAACACTCTCCGACATAAATCTCAGCAAGATCCTCTATGACCCACCTCCCAGAATATTGGAAATAAAAGCAAAACTAAACAAATGGGACCTAATGAAACTTAAAAGCTTCTGCACTACAAAGGAAACTATAAGTAAGGTGAAAAGACAGCCCTCAGATTGGGAGAAAATAATAGCAAATGAAGAAACAGACAAAGGATTAATCTCAAAAATGTACAAGCAACTCCTGAAGCTCAATTCCAGAAAAATAAATGACCCAATCAAAAAATGGGCCAAAGAACTAAACAGACATTTCTCCAAAGAAGATATACAGATAGCTAACAAACACATGAAAAGATGCTCAACATCACTCATAATCAGAGAAATGCAAATCAAAACCACAATGAGGTACCATTACACGCCAGTCAGGATGGCTGCTATCCAAAAGTCTACAAGCAATAAATGCTGGAGAGGGTGTGGAGAAAAGGGAACCCTCTTACACTGTTGGTGGGAATGCAAACTAGTACAGCCACTATGGAAAACAGTGTGGAGATTTCTTAAAAAACTGGAAACAGGACTGCCATATGACCCAGCAATACCACTTCTGGGCATACACACTGAGGAAACCAGACCTGAAAGAGACACGTGCACCCCAATGTTCATCGCAGCACTGTTTATAATAGCCAGGACATGGAAGCAACCTAGATGTCCATCAGCAGATGAATGGATAAGGAAGCTGTGGTACATATACACCATGGAATATTACTCAGCTGTTAAAAAGAATTCATTTGAATCAGTTCTAATGAGATGGATGAAACTGGAGCCCATTATACAGAGTGAAGTAAGCCAGAAAGATAAAGAACATTACAGCATACTAACACATATATATGGAATTTAGAAAGATGGTAACAATAACCCTATATGCAAAACAGAAAAAGAGACACAGAAGTACAGAACAGACTTTTGAACTCTGTGGGAGAAGGTGAGGGTGGGATGTTTCAAAAGAACAGCATGTATATTATCTATGATGAAACAGATCACTAGCCCAGGTGGGATGCATGAGACAAGTGCTCGGGGCTGGTGCACTGGGAGGACCCAGAGGAGTCGGGTGGAGAGGGAGGTGGGAGGGGGGATCGGGATGGGGAATACGTGTAACTCTGGCTGATTCATGTCAATGTATGACAAAACCCACTGAAATGTTGTTAAGTAATTAGCCTCCAACTAATAAAATAAAAAAAAAAACAAAAACATTTGTCGTCATTCCCCCTGGTAAAAACAAGTTAGTCTTTAAGACTATGAGCTTCCTGAGAATGAGCAGGTATTACAGCTTCTGCATCTTTATATTACCAGTGCCAGGAATACTTTAAGAACCCAAACAATGCTTTACTGATTGAGTAAATGACACAACGAAGGAACAGGGACTTCTGGGTTGCTTGCTTTCAAAGTGTGAATTTGTGCCAATGTGAACGTTGTATTCGCTTATGCGCAATGTCAGCTGCAAGAAACCCTCGGGGAATGCAGAAAACTGTACCCAACTGAACTGAGTCCACAGGGCTACACTGAACAAACTTCAAACCCTGCCAGTGACCCCGGCTCCCCATGTACCCTGAGGCTCACCCATCCACACCACGATCCTCCTTCCTGGGTCAGAGAACCTCTCCGGCCAGCACGTCAAGATAACTCAAGATGTGGTAAATCTTTCCAATGTCCACATCCACAGACCACAGGGCTCATTTCAAGGTAAATGCCACATTTACTGGTGCATTTCTATATGTCTTAGCCATTTAACATGTGTAAAACTAAGCTATTATTCTTATAAGGTTACTATGTTTATTAAAAAAACAAAAAACATCTGTCAGTGATGAAACATGTGCGTTTCTAACCCATTTCCCCCATAAGTCCTGTAGTTTTAATTGCTCTGTTGTGTACAGCACAGTGATTTTCCAGGAATACATCTAATGTTACGGCTGAACTGACTGTACAGTTGTGTGAATTTGTGACAGAAAGAACCTCACCTTGCAAAAAAAAGCACGTCAAAGAACAGGTCAACTGTCCTGTTGGAAAGCGGATAGTTTTTGGTGGGCTGCAAAGAGGGCTTTCAGGCACTGCCCTCTAATGAACTCATCAAGTAAACTTACTTATTAATATGCAAAAGTTGAGAGAGCAAATATTTTTGACTCATTCATCAACAAAAATGCGTTAAGCACTTACCAAGAGCTGAGCGTAGGAGAGAGAGGAGAAAAACGGTAAGGATGGCTATTGTGGTGGAACTCATAACTAAATGAGGAAAGACATAAATAGCTATCGTGCAGCGTAGAGAAAGCTCTAACAAAGGCATCAGAGTCCTCTGAAATTGCAAAGGAAGGAAGGACTAACTCTTAATGACAGAAGTATGAATCCCCAAAGCTTTACAAGCTGAAATGAGGGGTGAAAAGAAAAAAAAAAAAAAGGAACTACAATAGCACCAATTGTTAAGTGTGCACCCAATACCTCTAGGACTACTAAGCCTCTCCTTTCTTTTCTTAGCACTCACTTTGCAGGAAGCTCCAAGTCTGTCAAAAGCAATTCTCATGCAAGTTTTGGCTGTCTTAACATGAACTTCTACCTGAGAGAGGACAAATGGTGTGCGTGCATGCCTGCCCAGTCACTCAGGGTGTGTCCAACTATTTCCGACCCCATGGACTGTAGCCCGCCAGGCTTCTCTGTCCATGAAATTTTCTAGCTAGGAATACTGGAATGGGTTGCCATTTCCTACTTCAGAGGAATCCTCCCGACCCAGGGATTGAACCTGCCTCTCCTGCATTGGCGGGCAGGTTCTTTACCAATGAGCCATGTGGGAAGCCGATACAGATGGGAGCGCTGATTAAACCAGGGCAGGTGAAGCAGCCTCTGCCAGCTGTCCTCTGAAGGGGCTGAACAAAAGCTGGAGCAAGTTAAGAGAGGGATGAACAGAATCAAAGCCATGTTTCCTTGGGGGTGGCTGCGGGAAGGGGAGGGGTGGGGAGGGCAGGAACGCTGCTATCTTCCAGGATCTGAAGGGCTGTCCTTTGGAAAAAGTAGATGACTCATACTACCTGGCCCCAAGAGGTAACAGCTACATGGGGAACAGGCGTTAGCCCAACACAAAGGAAACTTTTCTAACAATTACAGCTACCCAAAGCTAGAATATGGAGGAGGAAATGGCAACCAACTCCAGTATTCTTGCCAGGAAAATCCCATGGACAGAGAAGCTTAATGGGCTATAGTCCATGGGGTCCCAAAGAATTGATGACTGAGCACACAAAAAATCTAGAACAGCGCTTCCACAAAGGTGTCTCTGGGTGGACTCGACCTCGAGCTGTGTGACCATCTGACAAAGGAGCCACAGACAGGAGATTCACACATCAGACAAATGGCTGGGTCTAGGTCACCATTCCTATCTCCCGCCACCCAAAAGGTTCTACAATTTAAGTTATTTAAATTGAGCTTCGTGACTCTGGGCAAGTTACAATTCTTCCCCATCTCATAACTGGAGAACCAGACATGTCACTGAAGTCATGCTGTCTGACCCTTAAAAAAAAATAAGGTAAAGATCTATGGAACAGGAAGAACAAGCATCAGACAGAGTCAATCCTAAAGGAAATCAACCCTGAGTATTCACTGGAAGGACTGGTGCTCTAACGCTCTGGCCACCTAATGCGAAGAGCTGACTCACTGGGAAAGAATCTGATGGTGGGAAAGATTGAGGGCAGGAGGAGAAGGGGATGACAGAGGATGAGATGGGTGGATGATATCACCAAATCAATGGACAGGAGTTTGAGCCAACTATAGGAGGTGGTGAAGGACAGGGAAGCCTGGTGTGCTGCAGTCAGACATGACTGAACAACAGCAACCAGAGGTTAGGAAGAGTACTCACAAGTAACCAGGCCACGACCTTGCCCCGGAATCATCCTCAGCTGGTCTGGCAGAGACTGAAGCTCTCCTTTAGAGACTGAGGTCCCCCGAATGGAAAATTCATTTTGACTCAAAGGTGAGTAGCTAGTAAAAGCAGATTAAGTAAGATCTGTCTCTAGCTCAGACTCTCTGGTGGGAACACGAAGCCCCTTCCTTCTGAGAGATGTTTCCATGGCTTCCATGCAGAAGACAGAAAAAGACACACGAAGCCTCTCTTGTTCCAGCAGCACCAGAGGATGTGGGATCATCCTTCCAGGGGATACACTGCTTGGAAAATTCCTCTAAAACCAGATGTCCAATGCAGAACAGGAAAGCTCCCCGGAGTGACAGAAAGCAGATTCAAACTTTCACAGTGGGTGCGGCCTTCACAAAGAAGTGACTCGGAATGCTCCACATGCCAGAAAAAAGGTGGAAAAGACATTTTCCACCATATGAATGCAGCCCAGCTCCAACCCCCGCAATGGCCTCAGCAGAGGGATTCATGCTGATTCTTTATATACTGGCCACCTGCCTTGCCTTGCAGGTAGCAAGTCACTTTCAAAAGACTCAATCCACCAGCTGCTTGGCCCAACACACCACTTTACACACACAGGTAGGTCATACAGCCAAGAAGAAAAACATGCTTCGCTACCTAAGTGCTTCTATTGAAGCCCGTTCATCGCCTCCAGTAGCAACACCTGTCTACCTGACCAATCAGAGAAGACAGCTTTGGAATTACAGGTTTTAGTGGCAAGAAGAAAAGCAGTGAGGAGGGTCATTGGTTGCCCTTTCACCATCTCCCCATGTTAAGGACAGACCTGGCACCACAAGACAACTGCACGTTGACAACTTGATGTCTATAACTTTCCTCCGGGGCTGGCCTTCTGGGAAGACTTCGCTTTCTAGTCCTTAGGAAAGTTGTCAGACAAGCCCATAAAGTCTCAAAGTTTCCCAACTGCACTCAGGAGTCCAAGGACCACACAACCACACCTCTCATCTCAGTTTTCAGCTTCTGGACTTTTGTCATCTCATCAGAGTTGCTTTAAGAATGTCTTCAGTAGAAACTTTCAATAGTGGACTCTGTTAATTCCTACAGTCTAAATTTTAAAATCTAATTAATTCATACATTAAAATGCTTCTCTTTATTGCTTATTGGCTGCAGCATAATAATCTGTCTACATGATAATATTTTACTGCTAATCACCTCGTCGATAAAATGGACAATGATCTTTCCCCCTCTTCAAGGTTAACTATGGAGCCCGAAACCTCTGAAGCACATGTAGGCTCTCTCCTCCTGGCTACTCCTTCTCTCTGGATTTTAGGTCATGTCAACATCCTGTGGACTCCCTGATAATAAAGAAGGTACATCCTGGCAGAGCAGTAGAGAAAAATGCTGCTCAGCCCGATCCGGCAACTATCTCTTGCTTCAAAATCACACACAAATGAGAACCGGATATGAGAAGTCAGGATATTTCTTTCTCACACGACAAATAATAGAGCAAACTGAGCTTCAAAAATAAATCCCATTTGACCTGAAACATGAAGTTCTGATTCCACTGTAATTCTTGGGATCATGAATAATTTACTCTATAGATGTTACTAGAACATGCATCATGGGAGAAGGTAAAACTTCTGGCTCACGGGGAGCCTGCAATGGGCAACAAGATCCCCTCCTCTCTGCTAATGCAGCTGTCGAGAGGGGGCTCGTGAATGCCTGTGATTTACAAGGAGGATGGAGGGGTGAGGAGGTCAGGCGCTGGGGAAGAGAAGGGCGTATTTATGACTCTCTTGTGCAATCAATCTAGGGTATGTCTAGATCTTCCTAACAGTCAGAGAAGCACTTTGTGGAAACAAGCTCCCCCCAAGTATATGGAACAGGAAATACAACTCTGATAAGCTGGCTTCAGGAATGGACAGCCAGGCATTTCTCGCTCCCATCACGGCCCAGCCCTTCCTAACCCTGTGTTCTCGGCACCAAGGACAAGGTCTTTGTACTAATGACTCCATCAATCACCATAAATCCCTCCTTAAATCAATGCTATTTGGATGGATTAACAACTATACATAAAAAGCACTGACCTGACATTTTGGGAAAAAAAAACAGAGATGAACCGCACTTAAGATATATATAAGTACATTTTGCTTTAAACACACATTTCAACCACACCATTGATTTTGGAAGACTGAAAAGAAAAATACCTGTTCCCAAACGACTAAACTATCAGCAATAAAGCATGTCTACTCTTTCATCTTTCCCTTAAATTCCTATTTTCTATCATTTGGATCCATAATTAACTTTTATTCTAACATCTGTTCTGGATAATGACCATTCCTAAATATATATATATATATATATATATATATATATA
This sequence comes from Muntiacus reevesi, assembly GCF_963930625.1. NCBI lineage: Eukaryota > Metazoa > Chordata > Mammalia > Artiodactyla > Cervidae > Muntiacus > Muntiacus reevesi. The sequence continues at coordinate 208,048,453 of NC_089250.1, forward strand.
TAATATATATACACACACACACACAATCTATAGATTTTTATTGCTGACTCCCCCCCCCCCCCAGTAGCATATACCTATCAATAAATTGAAATTTATTCTGGTGTGAGCTGAAAATCTAACCATCTGTTGAATAATCTTTCCTCCCATCCCCTTTGATTTTATAAGGGCTCTTTTATCCTATACAAAATTTTTCTGTGAAAACACGATTTGTTTTTGGATAATCTGATTGTAACTTAAGTCTTTTCACAATATCATCATATTCTAGTTATTATAGGTACGCATACACATACAAATAAATAAAACAGAAGTGGTCATGAAGTGGGTCATCCTTCTTCATAGATTTTTCAAATCCAAACTTCACTTGCCCCTCCCCACTGTCAATCAAATTAAGAATTTTGATAACTGATCTAAACCTCCTAATTAACTTGGATAAAGTAACATTTAGCCTCCTAATTCAAGAACTTCCCTTTCCTTAAGTCTCCTGTCTCTCAAAGTTGTGTGGCTCTCTCCATCAGGGTCACACAAGGCATCCTCAAGGTTCATGAATGTGGCCCACCTGTTTTGTCACTGTTTAGCCACTCAGCTGTGTCCGACTCTTTGTGATCCCTTAGACTGCGGCCCTCCAGGCTTCTCTGTCCATGGGATTTCCCAGGCAAGAATACTGGAGTGGGATTTGTCTGGTTAGCTCTATTTCTTTTCCCTTCTCTGCACGCATTCTGATGATCTGTTATTTTTCCACTCACCAGATGCTCTGTTTTTCAAATGGGGAGATTTCAGGAAGACACAAAAGCACCACAGAGAAGCCAATGTGTGCTTTAGTTGGAGGGAAAAGAACTTTTAACACACAGACGCATCCCCTGACACAGGACATGATGAAGACAGGTCGATGCATCTGGTGTTAACTTGATTCACAAGTAAACTCTCCACTAGAGCCCAAAGTCAAAGACCTACATAATATCCCCCCAAACCAGCAAGACAACCCCACCTGTGCCCCAAAGGTCGAGCTGGGAACCCAGCCTTGGCCCCAAAGCACATCTCTTGCTGACCTTCATCACCCATTTTTCTCCCCAACAGGAAGGACAGAGGGGAAGTCCTGAACAAACCAATTGAACTTGCCATGTCCCATTTGCTTTCAAAAGCCAATTTCATTCTGTTTGTTTCTGGATTTTAGAAAGATCTAAGTAAGGTGGAGGAAAAAAAAAAAAAAGTGAAGCAAGTACATCTCCCAGGCTGCTGCCTCCAGTGATAAGCTATTTCAGCGCTCCTTGGGCAAGGCTTTATTCTTAGAGAAGAGGCCACTTACCCTCAAATAAGCTGCACTTTTCCACCTGAGGGATTGGAGACTTATTTCTCCCTCTTCCAGGTTTACTTATTATCTTGACCTTAAGTTGAAAGCTTATAATTATCTCTTACTACCTTAAAATACCAAATACTTCTTCCTTAACCTTCTGCAGGGCTTCACGGAATGTAAGTTCAGATAATTATGAAACATTAAAGCAGCTCTTCTATGTCTCATAACAGCCTCTTTAATAAGTCATTGCCTCCATTTTGAAAAGAGGCAGAGATAATGATAAACAGAGTTTAAGAATCTTGGAAAGGCAATAAAATGACTCAAGGAGGTATTATACCACAGCTGAAAAATTAACTTGGGGACTTCTTGCAGTTATTCTATGGCTTTACTTTCTATTCCTGGAAACTCTAAATCACTGAGTGGTCCAAAAAGGAAAATATTATTTCCAGTGAGCAGAAAAGATGGCAAATTACCATACTACCATATTCACTTCACCTTGCCAAAGCTTACCTCCTAACACCCACCCAATGCCAAAATACACATAATACTGCTCCCCCCTACCCCATCCAACCTCATTCTGGTACAGTTTTCTCTTACATTAAAAAGCAGAGGTGGCGGGGGAGACTTCCCTAGTGGTCCAGTGGTTAACAATCCGCCTTGCAATGCAGGGGACATGGGTTCAATCCCCGGTTGAGGAACTAAGATCCCACATGCCACAGAGCGACTAAGCACACGTGCCATAACCAGAGAATTCGTGTGCTGTAATGAAAGATCCTGCAAGATGCAACGAAGCTCCCTCAGGTCGCAACTGAGACCTGACCCAGTCAAAAAAAGTGGGGGTGCAGAGGGGGTGTCTGGATATTTATATTTCCCTGTTGGCACTTCCCAAGGTTCACACGTCTGAGTGAGCGAGCATTATGGGAAGCCTGGCATACACAGTGGGCTTTCAAGTGACATGAGAGGAATCGAGGTCTTTGTTGTCAGCTGGACCCTGGGTTGTCCAAACTCAAAAGGATTCTGAGAAATAAAAGGTATCTGAGCCAAAAGAGACTATAGGCTCCTTTGCACCCCAAATACGTTTAATGTCTATAATAACAAACTGCACCCCAAAATGAGTGGATAAACGTGATAAAGCTGACCTAGGAAAATATTGACAAAGGCAGAATCTAGACTGGGATGTGCATGTCGGTCAGGCTGGGAGTGGAGAGGAATGTGGTGGTGGTGGTGGTTTAGTTGCTTAGTCGTGTCCAACTCTTTGCAGCCCCATGGACTGTAGCCTGCCAGGCTCCACTGTCCATGGGATTTCCCAGGCAAGAATACCGGACTGGGATACCATTTCCTTCTCCAGGGGACCCTCCTGACCCAGGGATTGAACCCACATCTCCTGCATGGCAGGCAGATTCTTTGCCACTGAGCCACCTGGGAAGCCCCTGGAGAGGAATACAGGTGTTCACTATATTACGCTCTCAACTTTTCTGTGTATTTGAAAACTTTCATATAAGATTACCTGGTGGGTGGGGGTGGTGGGGGTGGGGAAGCCAGTAGATCAACTCAACAGTTGGCATCTTTCATCTTGTACAGCACTTGTCCTGCTCTAAGTCAGGTTTTCTCAGTTCTGTAGAATGTTCTATTTAAGCAACAGAAACACTCCCTGACTTGGAATGATGTAAACTGTGATTATTAAACACCATGAGCTCTAAGTCTCCAAGAGTCCCGGCAAACATCCCATCTGATTCCCTTAAGCTGTCTGCCGACAGAGACTTCCCCAAAGCCCCTCCCCTGCAGAATTAAATGATCAGGAGGCTAATCTTTTTATATACTTCTCTGCTGTCTCAGATCATTAAGAATCTAGGGTGTAAATGTTTATTATTCTTGAATGGTGCATAAATCAATTTCGACCAAACCCGCAATACTGAGTTCTAATTAACAAAGCGATTAGGATGTGCAGCCCCGTGGAAATGCCAAAAGATGGGAAGTCGGAGGAGCCAGGTGCGCGGCCTGCCTCCTGCAGCAGCGTCCTCGGGGACAGAAGGCGGCAGATTGCACGTGCCATGCCTACCTCAGTGTTTGTTATGGGGACAGATAACTACACCTACGTTGAATAATAACATAAAGCAACAAGAAGGCACTTTGAAAACCATACTGCATAACACACTTCGGGTATGATTACTAATTTACTTTGAAAGCGTTTTGCACCTGTTTTCGAACATAGTGCTTGCTTTTCCTGTAACACCCTAAAACAGAATTGCTGGGGTTCAGAGAGCTGGTTATCTGGAGATGTGCAATAGGATTCCAGGGGGATGGAAGGCCTGCCTGGGCTGCCTTGTGACACAGAGAAAGACCAAGCTGGGTTAAAGGTGAGGCAGGCAGGAAGAGCCCAAGGTCACTGGATAAGAACTGAAGTGGACTCCCGGTCCCCACTGTGTTCAGAGAGCAGACGTTTTGGAGGGAAACGCCCACGATGGAAGGATGGGGTCTGGATAAAGAGCAGTGCTGGGTGACTTTCCTGGTGGTCCTCTGGCTGAGACTCTGCAGTCCCAGTGCAGGGGGCCCAGGTTCAATCCCTGGTCGGGGAACTAGAACCCACACTCAGCAAGTAAAAAATCCTGTGTACTGCAGCTAAGACCCAGTGCAGCCAAATATATATATATATATATTTTTAAAGCACTACTGGAAAGAGATTGACCTGGTTATGAAGTGAAGTGAAAGTCGCTCAGTTGAATCTGACTCTTTGCGACCCCGTGACCATACAGTCCATGGAATTCTCTAGGCCAGAATACTGGAGTGGGTGGCCTTTCCCTTGTCCAGGGGATCTTCCCAACCCAGGGATCAAACCCAGGTCTCCCGCATTGCATTGCAGGCAGATTCTTTACCTGCTAAGCCACAAGGAAAACCAGGCCTGGTTATAAGTCCATGGTATCTAGAGGTCAATCCAAAGTCTGTCCTGTCAGACTTAGGGCAGTCTGGTCATCTCAGCCTCCTCCTTTCCTCTTTTTTTGGGCAAGTGCCCGAGAAATGTTAGCCCCATTAAATGTGAGGAGTCCTGGGGCAGGCAGATGAGCTCAGCTACAAATTCTGAAGTACAAAGTGTGGGAGCCCAAAGTACTAGTGTAGGCACGGGTTTAGGAAACACACTTATATAGACCTTCATCTTCTTCCTCAGATGCAACCCCTGATCTTAGACTAGACCCTATGCTGGAGGGGCAAGAAAGTGCCATAAACGACACTGAAATGATGAAAGTAAATTACGGAGAACTGATGACAGAAAAGTGTCACGTCAATGTTAAATTTAGTGAAGATGGTAATTTTATTGTGATGACCTAAGACACCATCCCTATTCTTAGGAAAGACTCAGTGAATTATGTAGCATGAAAGGACCATGATTTATGCAGCTTACTCTCAACTGGCTCAGAATGCAACTGTCTGTGCGTGTGTCTGTGTGTATACATACATACATACTGAGAAACAGAAATAATAAATGCAGCAAAAATTAAAGGATGGATCCGGATAAAGGGGATACAGGTTTTGTGCTATTCTAATTCTTAGTCTTTCTGTTTGACATTTCCAAATAAAAAGCTAAAAAATAAAAAAGAAGAGGAGGAGAAAGAGAAAATTAGTAGAATGCCTTCCTAATAGACATGAAACAAATAATCACTACCAGGTGGGATAAATCGAGTAACCAGTCTTCAGTCAGTTTTGCTTAAACAATAAAAGTACTTCAAAATATATTATCAAGACAGTGAAAAAGACTATCCACAGCATGGGAGAAAATATTTGCAAATCATATGTATGATAAAGGGCTAGGATCCAGGATATATAAAGAACTGTAACAAATCAATAATAAAAAGACAACCCAGTTAAAAAATCAGGCAAAGGATGTGATAGACTTTCTCTAAAGAAGACATACAAATGGCCAATAAGTACACGAAAAGATGTTCGAAATCATTAGCCATCAGGGAAATGCTGGCCAAAACCACAATGAGATACCACGCACACACACAAGATGGCTTTAATCAGAAATAACAGACAATAACAAGGGCTGACAAGAATGTGAAGAAATTGCAACTCTAATACACTGTTAGTGGGGTTGCAAATGGCACAGTCACTTTAGTAAACAGGCTGGCAGTTCCAGTTACCATTTGACCCAGCCATCTTATTCCTAGGTACGTATCTAAAAGAAATGAAAATGTATGGCCACACAAAAACTTGTGCATGAATGTTCACAGCAGTGCTATTCATAATAGCTGAAGAACAGAAACAATCTAAATGTTCATCAGCTGATGAATAAAAATGTGGCAAATCTAGACAATGGAATATTAATTGGGAGTAAAAAAAAATAAAGGTACACGCTACAACAGGGATGAACCTTGAAAACATGCTAAGTGAAAAAAGGCACTCATAAAAGACCACATGCTGTATGTTGTTCAGTCGCTCAGTCTTGTCCAACTCTTTGTGACCCCACGGACTGCAGCATGCCAGGCTTCCCTATCCTTCACCATCTCCCTGAGTTTGCTCAAACTCATGTCCTTTGAGTACATACTATATGATTCCACTAATATAAAGTCCAGAAGAGATAAATCTACAGAGACCAACAGTAGATTCATAGCTGCCTAGGACTGAGGGGCATGGGAGATTAAAGGGGTATTAATAGCTAAGGTTTGTCAGGTTTCATTTTCTAGTGAAAATGTTTTAATATTGATTGTTATGAGAACTGCATAACTTTGTGTTTATACTAAAAAGCCACAGAATCGTGCACATTAAGAGTGAATTTTATGGTATGCAAATTCTATCACAAGAAAAAACTAGGTGGTCCTATTACTAGTTATTGTTTAATAATGGGCAAATAGACTCATATGCTCTATAATAAGAGGTGAGTAAAAGTTCATGGCAGTGGTCTTAAGACTGTTCATCCAATCACAACAGCTTTTCAACTTGTCTTAACCTCAGAAGGAAGAGGGCATCTGAGGTCCGGCGTCTACACATTCCTGAAGTCTCAGAAGCAGAATAAATAATTTCCCCAGCTTCAATATCCATAGCATGGAATGAGTCATTTGACAACTCAGTAACTGCTGCCTGCCTGCCACGTTTCAGCAAACTGTGGATTCACTGAAGAGTAAGACCTGAGCCCTGCCCCGAAGGATCTCACCAATTCGGGGTATGACTGGTTAAAACAAAAACTAGAGTTGAATGCTAAGTTCTCTAATAGAGCCTGGAAGCCCCCAGGGGATTTTAGGCAGGCAACAGGAACTGAGCACCACGGAACGTTCCAAGAAGTATGCAAAGGAGAAGGTCCACACAAGGAGAAATGGGGATGGTAGTAGCGCCTTTGGGTGCTGGGCTCTTGACCAGGAAGGATCCAGGGAATGGAGAGGTGGAGGGTCAGAGTAGGAAGGTGTTAGGGAACATCAGGGCTTTCCAGGTGGTGCTAGTGGTAATGAACCTGCCTGCCAGCGCAGGAGATGTAAGAGACACGGGTTCGATCCCTGGAGGAGGAAATGGCAACCCACTCCAGTATTCTTGTCTGGAGAATTGCATGGACTATAGCCTAGTAAGTTGTAGTTCATGGGGTTGCAAAGAGGCACAGCTTAGCGACCAAACCACCACCATGTTCCTCGCCACTCCCAGCCTCATCACCACACGCACACGTCCCCCAGTCTAGATTCTGCCACTGTTAACGTTTTCCTGAATCACCTCTATCACGTTTATCCAGGCAACTCTGGATGCTCTTTGTTACTATAGTCATTAAGTATATTCTGTAGTTTGGACGGAAAAGAGCATAGGTTTAGGCACAATCTTTTAACAGATCGGTTATCAGAATATGGTCTGTAAGAACATTAAAATATGTGGTTGTTTAGCTGCCAAGTTGTATCCGACTCTTTTGTCACCCTATGGACTGCAGCCTGCCAGGCTCCTCTGTGGATTTCCCAGGCAAGAACACTGAAGTGGGTTTCCACTTCCATCTGGATGGGAACTTCACCACAGACACGACTGAAGTGACTCAGCACGTGCAGGGGGACACGGGCCATCAGAGACACCCTCGGCCAGCTGCAGGGATCTCCTCACCCGTCCAGGCGGCCTGCCAAAGCTCTGGAAGGCATGGGGAGGGAGGAGATGGACGGAGTGGGCCTGTTTCCACCCTGTTCTCCAGGGCTGACCAGGCCCTCAGCCCACCAAGAACAGAAGTGGCGCCTCCCAGCTGCTAAGCCTGCCCTGAGGTTACGCTTGCGTTTCCCTTTCAAGCCTCTTGGGAGAAAGGGCAGCTGAAAGAATAACTAGGGGAGAGATGTCTTCAATTGGGGAGCACTGTGGAGCAAATAGTCTGTGGACGAGGAAAGTTAACAAACCAGTTAAGAATGTGAAATGTCTTGGCACTCCTTATGTGGGCCCCCCACACACACATAAAGATGTGAACTTCTCTGCTCTGGTAGTATTATTGATTGGGAAAACGTCAGAGGCAAGACTTGCTGAGAGTTGCTTTTAGATGGGCTTTGAAATCGACTGGGTTCAGCCTGGATGAACCAAGCTACTCTTCTAAGATCCTCAGAACAGTCTTTCCCATTTAATTTTTCAACAAAATGCTGCACTCCAAACCTCTCAATGATCCCGCACTTTAAAGTAAGGAATGAATTTAGGATTCTCTTCTAACTTTGGCTGGCATAAACCACTTAAAATCAACTGCTTTTGAAAATCTGACATAGTAATTCAGGTCCAAACATCTGCCCGAAGAAAAATTTTGATTTGTTTCTGTATGTAAGCTATCCCTCAAATTCTGTGGGTCATTTTGGACAAGCGCTATTTGTGAGATGATTTAAGAAAGCCAATAGGGAAAAGAGTGTCTTCAAAACATGAGGAGCAAGTCTTTAAAACCTCAGTGTATGTGGAGCTTCCCAGGTGGCACAGTGGTAAAGAACCCACTTGCCAACACAGGAGACGTGGGTTCAAAATCTAGGTGAGGAAGATACCCTGGAGAAGGAAATGGAAACCCACTTCAGTATTCTTGCCTGGGAAATTCAAAGAGGAGCCTGGCAGGCTGCAGTCCATAGGGTCACAAAAGAGTCAGATATATTTTGTTTTAATTTTCTTACAGACCATATTCTGATAACTGATTTGTTAAAAGATGGTGCCTAAAAAGGAATATTCATATAAAATTTCTGTCATCTACTTCTGAATTTGTTAAGATGAAAATCATTATAAACAATTGATCTCACCTTAAGGATGAACTCAGTCTTAAAGATTAAATCAAGAGCAAATGAGAAGAGGCCAGAACCTACCTGTTTTCATTCTCCAGTCAATCCCTGCCACCCTTTCCACCAAGCTGTCTTCAAGAAAATGTATCCTGTGACCTTAAGGACACATTTTCCACAGGGAAAGTAAACAAGTGAACAAAGAAAATCATTCACAGTTTTTCCTTTATTTGCCTCAGTATATAGTTTTGATAATTTCATTTAAGATTTTTGTTTTTAATGACTAGCTTCTTTTCCTTGGAAGAATTGAGTGACTGCTTTTAAGGTTTGCCTTTCTTAGGACACAGTTTTCAAAAGACAGATTCAGTGTGTAGTTTCGATCATGTACACTAGTGACGGAATCACTCTAATAGCCTTTTATTCACCACTACAAAGCCGTGGGCTGCACCTTGCTTCAATTTCATGTGTCTCTGACAAGTCAGCCTTCTGAAGCAAGCATATCCCTGGCACAGGATGTTAACGTGTCAGGTCAGGTCTGCTATTTAATGCTAACTTGTCTTATAAAATCAATGCATGTATCTTAAGATAAATAGGTTGATTTTAAAAAGTTCTTTTGTCTTGAGACACAAACAGTTAATCTCTGAAACTTAAGTCATACAGACCTCCTGTGACAAGCAGGCTTTGGGGGCTGAAACACCCATGGCTGCTGCGTCCCTTTTGCTCGTTGGACAGAAACTTGAATACACACTTGGGTACAATTACTGTTGCCTTGGTATAAAGGGGTGCGTGGCCTGCACGTTAGCCTGGAGGGAATTGTCTGGTCTAGCTGGAATTGGAAAACTACGTCTGTATTCCCAGAAGGCAGGGTGGAAATAACCTTTCTCCCCATAGACATTGTGCAGGTCAGAGAGAGTCACCCGGGCAACCATGTCAATAGTCACCTTCACAAATTCTACACATTCATTAGCTCTAATTGACGAGGAAGCGGAGGACATAAAGCTGACCCGGAGGACTGAAAACCAAAGTCTCATCAGCCTTCCCAAACACCTGCCCTTAGAATTTACTCGATCAAGAGACTGAAAAAGCTGAGCTAAGAGGGAACGAGGAAGGGGGAATTGGCTTTTTAGATGCTTTACAATAAGGTAATCCAGCGTGTTATCCTCCTCACCTGCGCCTCACAAGAACAAAAGCACAAGATCCACTCTCAATACAGGTCACTCGGGTTCCAGAAGATGCTATTCTGTTTGAGCCCCTCTGATTTGACAATATGATCCTCTAAACTGGGGGATTAAAGGGTCTTGAGGCATTCCGACAGCAATAAGCTGGACAAGGCCTCTGGATTTCTTAACGCTTAAGATTTTATCTTCTCAGAATTCCTGGGTTAGAGTGTTACAGAAGGTTCCATTTGTACCATGGTATTTTTGTTCAACGAGTTTGTGTTTTCGTCTCTGTTTATTTTCTTCCTGCTGTTAGTATTTTAAGCCACAGACATTTAAAAGGGCCAACATCAGATGCCATTTTGACTGGAAATGCCAACATACTGAAAAACCGACTATATATATATATGATGAATGTTTCAACACGTACTATATTTCCATATACAATTCACTAGTTCAAGCAATAAGAAATGCTTTGACGGTACAATTATTTTCTTAAAGAAATGCCATTTTTCATTCAAATATATGTAGATACCAAAATATCCCTTGGAATCTCCCCCTTATGAGAAAATAAGGGTTTCTAATAGATACAATTGTCTCTGTGTAAAATCTCCCAGGTGTTAAGTATCTTTCATTATCTTTCTTTTCTTAAAATGTGAACACTTTTCCAAATTCACACCCTACAATCAAACACTATAAATCTTAACTCCTACTCCAACTAAAGACAACCTGTCCATATTCCTTCTTTCTCTCAGATGCTTTAAAGTTGAGCTCAATTAAGAACAGCACCTTATACATTTACTAAATTTGGCTCTTTACCTCTACTGGGGACAATGAGGCTATTTCTGAGCTTTCAAATTCTCTACCTGTACCAACTGGTACCAAACACACAGAAGAATCTTAACCTTCACCTCAAGTCTTGGCTGAAATCTCAGAATTCTTAAATGAAAGACATCAATCCTTACCAGCAATAGAATTAGAACTCATCATGGGATGTCACTGCTTTATCATTCATCCTGTAAGTTTGCTAAATGGAAAATCCTCAGGCAGTTGGCAAGGGAAAAATGCCTTTGGTGTTGACAGTCCACAATAGACCAGGAACTGCTCCCAAATCCTATTCATTTTTACAACATAATTCTCTTAAACAGTTGCCCTTATTAAAAAGGATTAAGGGCCTGCCACTATAATTTCCCTTCTGCCCAAGGCATCCTTTTAAAATGGGGTGTGATAGTCATTGCCCAATGGAATGTTCCAAGCTGATGATATTTCAAATAGGCTTTCAAGGTGCTGACAATGGACCTCCGCTCTTGGTTAGCCTGGGCACTCACTCCCAAGAAGATTTACAATAGAGGAAAAGGGGAAACCACTTCCCAAGTCCAATTTAATCTGGTTTAAGTCTTGGAGGGAAGGTCATTTCTGTCTGACTAAAAGATCCAACCCTCTCGCTCTCTTTCTTAAAAGACCCATAAATCACAGTTTGGGGAGACAAATTATAAAATGTGATATAATAGGCTACAGATATGTACCATATTTCTTCATTTCTAAGACATAATTTTCTCCACCGCCCCCACCCCTACATTGTAATGTTTCTGAAATGCAGATGTATCTTGCAATCACCAGAGCAGTTTAATGTGACAGTATTTCTCGTCAAAAAATTAGTAATAAGTCAATGGCGCACCTTGTAATGGAGGCAGTAAATTGTCGAATGCATGGGGTTGCTGAAAATGACCAACCTAGATTAAATCCTACCAATCCAGTTTTTGCAGTCTGCCACTACTTCGGAACCCAACAAATAAATAATTTCAGGATGGAAATGAAACTTTTCTTCCTTCTAAAAGCAAAGAGATGTATAACTTCTCACAATACCTTGCTTTTTGCTAAGTTTACTAAACACAGAGAATCCAGTTTGATATTGGCTTTCTATACCCACAGAGTATAAACCAAATGTGGAATCAAATCACTAATAAGGACATAGGAAAATAACTGAAAATATCCAAAGAACACCCAAAGGTACACGCTCCTCCAATATCACTGGGACATTTCCCTTTTAAATTCTTAATTAAAAAAAAAAAAATCTTTTTTTTTTGGGGGGGGGGCATGCAGCATGTGGGATTTTAGTTCTCTGACCGGGGATTGAACTCCCGTCCCCTGCATTGGGAAGGGTAGTCCTAACCACTGAGCCACCAGGGAAGTCCCTCCGTTTTTAAGAGGAGCTGTCTGGGTATACACTTAGAAAGACTATAAACAAAATATTAGTTTCAGGGGCACCTGATCTTTATTTTTGAATTTTATGTTCTAGGTTATAGCTTCTAACACATCAATTTTACATGTAGCCCATGACTTGTAAAATGAAACTCAAATGTACAAGAGAAGTTTCCTTTACTGAAGACACAAATAAATATTGGGGCTATGTGAATATTTTTCTCTACAACTCAGAAAGGTAAATTAAGGCACAGTTTCTCTGGAGGGAAGGGAGGGATCCTGAGCCTTTTATTTCCTTTAAATGTCCAAAAGTACTTTGTGCAGGAAATTTATACAGTATCCACTCAAATGCCTGCGGTCTGTCTGACTCAAGGGAAGTACTCCTTCAACAGGGTGGGGCCGGGGTCCTGCCAAGCTCAAGGGTGCCATTCACAAGCACGGGCCCTGCGCAGCTTCCTTGGTCTCTCTGAGCCTCCAAGTGCCCTAGAAAATCTATTATTGGGTCAGTAAAACTCTCCCATCTTCAAGGTCTTTGGGGGTGCACTTGATGTCTCCCAGTTTAACTATGAAACAGAGACCCAAAGGTGCTGAAATGCTGTTCGCCATGTTCAACCCAGAGGGGCATGTATATGAACTTCAGACAAGAGTTCCAAAAGGCACATCTTGTTACCACGACTAAGGGTAGGTTAGGGGAAAGTGCGTGGGATCGCACAGAGTCCGACACGACTGAGCGACTGAGAAAGCACACAAGCACGTATCTTATATCCTATAAAGAAAGCAAGAAAAAAAAAAAAAAGAAAGAAAGAAAGCACCTCACTGCAGGTGATTCAAGAAATATGATTTTCTTAACTCCTACTTCTGACATGTGACCAAGTTACTGGCTTTAATGCGCATTCAGAATCTGCCTGCAGTATGGGAGACCCAGGTTCAATTGCTGGGTCAGGAAGATCCCCTGGAGAAGGGAATGGCTACCCACTCGAGTATGCTTACCTGGAAAATCCCATGGAGGAGTCTGGCAGACTACAGTCCATGCGGTTGTAGAGTCGGACACGACTGAGCAACTAACATTTCCACTTTTCATACATTTTCAAATTTATTTTAGAACAGATTAAATTTAAATAATAAACCGAAGTGAAAAGTTAGTTTATGAAAACTAAGTTACATGATAAAACATGTCCACACCCACTAAATCTTCAAAAATAAAAATAAGATGGCAATTAAAGACCTGACCCTTTAAGTCTCCCTGAAATCCACAAGAGTTTGGATCTTAAATATTAACACACGAACATGTTACAGACCTTTTAAGAATTTTAAAAAACCAAGGGATATTGGCTTTCTGGTTTGTTAAGGCGATATGCACAGAAAATTGTTTAAAATTAATGTAAAGAATAATGTTTCAGCAGGGATCATAATGATTTAAATTTAATGGACACTTGCTCCCGCCTTATGGGTTCCTGAGCCCCACTTCCCTTATCAATTAACCTGTCAGCTTGATAGTCAAGTCTAATTAGTTAAATCCTTTTTTAATGAAAAGATTATGCCTTAAGCGTCCTGCCAGTTCCAGGGCTGTTGGCAACCACAAACTAATCTCTGCAAATTTAGGGGGTGGGGAGGGAATCCTTAAACTCCAGTGGAATCTGGAGCTCCAAAAGCTCATCTAAGTTGTAATTATTTATAGCCCACAAAATACAGCAAACATGCAGCACACCAGTGCCAAGGCCCTTGTCTCTGCATGGGCTTCCCTGTGACTCTGACAGTCAAGAACCCACCTGCAATGCAGAAGACCCAGGTTCGATCCCCGGGTTGAGAAGATCCCCTGGAGAAGGGAATGCCTACCCACTCCAGTACTCTTGCCTGGAGAATCCATGAACAGAGGAGCTTGGCCAGCTACAGTCCATGGGGTCGCAAAGAGTCAGACATGAGTGAGCAACCAACACTTTTCATTTGTCTCTTCCTATGGTTATTTTACACATGCAAAGCAGCTACTTCCAAATACCCAAGAGAAATGGTGAAGTAAACTGGGCTCATCAGTTAAAGGGGTGTAAAAGCAAACAGAAAAGGGTTTAAAAAAAATTAAGTTATTGGTGACAAGTTAAATGTCACTATGAGGAAATTCATAATGTAGTTTATCCTCTAAGGCAAACAAGGTTGGACTCTTCAAAAAATTGACATCTTAAAAAAAAAATTCTTAAGGGTGTGTGTAGGAGGGGAGGAAGGAGGATGGAGTGCTATATTTGATTTCAAGAGGAGAAAGAGACATATCAGTCAAATGTGTGACCTGACTGGATCTTGGATTCAAAACAGAATAAAAAAAGGTACTACTATCACATACACACACCCCCCCCCACCCCCCCCCCCCCCGTCTTTGGAAGCAACCAAGGACAGTTCAGGGTTTCGCTGGTGGCTCAGTTTGAAGAATATGCCTCCGAATGCAGGAGACACCGGTTTGAACCCTTATCAGGGAAGTTCCACAAGTCGTCGAGCAACTAAGCCTCTGTGCCACAACTACTGAGTCTGCTGCTCTACAGTCCAGGAGACGCAGCTACTGAGTCCATGCATCGTAACTATGGAAGCTTGAGCGCCCTAGAGCCTGTGCTCTGCAACAAGAGAAGCCACTGCAATAAGAAGCCCACGCACAAAAAAAAAAAAAAAGAAGCCACCCATGCACTGCAACCAGAGAAAAAAGGCCTGCACGGCAGCAAAGACCCAGCACAGCCAAAAACAAAAATACATAAATAATAAATGGATAGTTCAATATGAACTTTAGACAAAATTCTGGAATCACAGTTAACTTTCTTAAGTCTGATAATGGTATTGACGTTACACAGAAAAATGCAGGAGGTGAATACTGAAATATTCTGACACCTTTCACTTTGAAATGAAAAAAAAAAAAGCAAATGTGGCAAAATGTTAAGAATTGGTGAATCCACATGAAGAGTATATGGGTATTCACTGTATTCTTTCATCATCTCTATAGGTTTGCGGTTTTACAACGTAATAAAAATTGAAAAAAAAAAAAAAAAACAAGGAAAAATTTAAAGTGAGAAAACAGGTCATGGTTCAACAGCCCTGGAGTCAATATCTGACTACCCCTGACCAGACAAGAAGCTGCCAAGAACAAACTCATGTCCACTTTAATGTTCACTCTCCTAGCACGATGCCCAGCATGGGGAGGCCCTCAGGTGTCTGATCAATGGACGGTGGATACATGAATGAGATTCCAGCTCCAACACATCAGTCATGGTAGCCTCAGGTCACCTCTCAGAGTCCCTGTGAAGCGGTGACACCAGCAGCCTTGTGGGACCTTTGTACATTTTAGAATGCAGACTAAGGGCACAGCCAGATGCCAGCTGGCACATACTTGGTACTTAGCAGATGGAACTATTGCTGTTACCATTAGGTAAGTCCATGTTTTAATAATCTTTGATGCTGAGAAGTCTAAGAGATTTTCACTTTCAACCAAAATCATCCAGATGTAGACTGAGAAAGATTGAGGGCAGGAGGAGAAGGGGATGACAGAGGATGAGATGGTTGGATGGCATCATCGACTTGATGGACACGGGTTTGGGTGGACTCCGGGAGTTGGTGATGGACAGGGAGGCCTGGCGTGCTGCGGTTCACGGGGTCGCAAAGAGTCGGACGTGACTGAGCGACTGAACTGACTGAGTGAGACTAGAGAGGCCTCATGGCTGTTTCCCTTGTACTTTTCATGTTACCTCAAAAATACTCCTTTTCTGGTCTCTACTTTATGAAGCATGAACTGGTTCTTCATGCCACCTGCCCGACATCCCTTCTACCAGGAGAAACATGAGCTGGAACTGATCTCCCTAACACAGGCAAGTTCTTCACAGCAAGCTTTTCTCAGCAAAGTAGAGAAATGAGCTGTTTTACCCAAAGGTGCTAGGCTGGAAGGAACTTAAAAGGACTTCCCCAGCCACTGAAAGCCCAATAGCAACTCTAAGAGGGTGAACAGACTTGGGCTGCTGAGACACAGGGAGGGAGAAGGGATTCTCCGTGCAAGAGTCTGGAGGAGGGATAAGAACAATACCTTTCTTACTACAATGAGATTTCACCTCACAACTGGCCATCATCAAAAAATCCACAAATGATAAATGCTGGAGAGGCTGTGGAGAGAAGGGAACCCTCACTGCTGGTGGGAATGCAAATTGGTACAGTCACTACGGAGAACAGTATTGTTGTTGTTGAGTCACAAGTCGTGTCTGACTCTTTTGCAAACCTGTGGACTACAGTCCGCCAGGCTCCTGTCCATGGGTTTCCTGGGCAAGAATACTGGAGTGGGTAGACATTTCCTCCTCCAAGGGATCTTTCTGAACCAGGGTTTGAACCCCATGTCTCCTGCATTGGCAGGTGGGTTCTTTACCACCAGGGAAGCGAGAAGAACAGTATGGAGATTTCTTAAAAAACTAAAAATAAACCCATCATATGACCCTGTATGCGTGTGTGTGTGCCAAGTCATTTCAGTCATGTCCGACTCTGTGACCCTAGGGACCATATGCCAGCCCCCTCTGTCCATGGGATTCTCTAGGCAAAAATACTGGAGTGGGTTACTGTGATCCTCTTCCAGGGGATCATTCTGACCCAGGGATTGAACCCGCGTCTCTTACCTCTACTCCACTGGCAGGTGGGTTCTTTACCACTAGCGCCACCCAGGAAGACCCAGCAAAAAAAAAAAGAAAAGAAAAAAAAATCTGCATACACCCAGAGAAAAACGTGGTCTGAAAGGATGCACCCAATGTTCACTGCAGCACTGTTTACAACAGCCAAGACATGAAAACCACCTAAATGTCCATTGAGAGAGGAATGGATAAAGACGATGTGGTATATGTATATAATGGAATGCTACTCAGCCATTAAAAACAAGGAAATAATGCCATTTGCAGCAGCCTGGATGGACCTAGAGACTATCATACTGGGGGAAGTAAGTCTGACAATGAAGGAGAAATATCGTTATGACATCCTTTACATAGGGAACCTAAAAAGAAATGATAGAAATGAACTTATTTACCAACCAGAAACAGATTCACAGGCTAAGAGAACGAACTTATGTCGCGTGCTAGCGTGGGGGGTGGTGGGGGGGTGTGAGAGGGAGATGGGGGAAGGGACAGACAGGGAGTTTGGGGTGGACGTGGACACACTGCTGTATTTAAAATGGATCCCAGCAATGCCCTGCTGTAGAGCACAGGGAACTCTGATCAACGGCACGTGGCAGCCTGGATGGGAGGGGAGTCTGGGGGGGAATGGACACGTGTGTATGTATGGCTGAATTCCTCTGCTGTCCAGCTGAAAGTATTACAACACTGTTAACTGGCTAAACTCCAAAATAAAATGAAAAGTTAAAAAAGACCAGTACCTTTCCAGAAGGAGGCAGGGCCGAGGGAAGGGCAATGAGAGTAAGTGTGTTTGTTAAACATGACAACAGAGATCCTACCAACCATTCTCTCCACAACCCCCAGGGTGGAAGGCCCTGGGGCAGCTGATTGCCACCTAACACCCCTCTGCACCCCGGCTCCGTCCCAGCAGACTGACCTGGTGACTTGTGACTTGTGACCAGCCTGCCTCACTGATGCTCACACCCCAGCAGTATTCCCTGAGGCAGTGGGAGCACTTCGCACCTCCTTAAACTCTTGAGTCTTGTGAACATTCGAGCAAACAAAATGAGTTTAGGTTTCAATAAATCCCCGTCAGCCTGATGGCATAAAAAAGAAAAGCCTCAAGTTGGACCTGGGATCTGTCTACATCAACTCCACGGGGGTCATGCTTCAGATTTTGGCAGGAAAAGCTTTCTGACAGCTTTTTAAAAGGGTGTGTGTGTGTGTGTGTGTGTGTGTGTGTGTGCGCACAGCAAAGGCAAGAAGGAAAGAGGAAATGGGACAGGAGGCTGGAGACAGGAGGGGACTGAGCTTTTTATATGATAAAACTGATTTCCTGTCTCAGATCAAGAACTTGACAGTCTAGGGGCTTCCCTGGTGGTCCAGTGGCTAAGACTTCGCCTTCCAATGCAGGGGATGTGGGTTCGATCCCTGGTTGGAGAGCTAAGATCCTACGTACCTCGTGGCCAAAACACCAAAACATTAAAAACAAAAATCAGAAGCAATGTTGTAACAAATTCAGTAGAAATGATCCACATCAAAAAGTCTCAAAAAAACAAAAACAAAAATAAGAAAGAACTTTACAGCTTAATATCTGGTCCCCAGGCTAAGTCCCACCCATAAGTAACACCATCCTAAATTACCACCAGGATGAAAATGCAGTGGAAAAAAAAAAAACCTAGCAAGAAAAAATACACCTTTGTGGGATGTAACTGGTTTTTCCTTTTGTTTTCAAACTTTATGTTTTCAGAATCACAGTGATTGGGTATAACCCCTGCCTGCTCTAAGGCAGGCCCTACTTGCTCTCTGAGAAGAGGAATAAGTAAGTATTTCCCACCTGTTGAGAAGCCCTCTATAGCTAGGTGACCCTAAACAAATACTCAGAAGGTGATACTTTTGTTTACACTGTACATTCCTTTTAATTCCACAGACATTTGGAAAACTCTGCTGCAAACATCTCCAAGGCTATAGGACAGCTGACCTCTGTCTGGGGGCTGACGTGGCTGGGAGTGAGGACAAGGTACTTGACCGGGTGTGTGACCCTGGGTGACATGTAACTGGCTCAGCCTCTCTGCACCTCACTTCCTCCAGAATCCAAGTGGTAGGAACAACACTATCTATCTAGAAAGGGCCTGAGGGTTCCATGAGTTAACCCACGCAGAATGATGAGAACAGAGCCAGGCTCCTAATGAGGACTCAGGAAATGTCAGCGACCACAACTAAGGCATTAGGGCACTTCCACAAACCGTGAAGAACCTGGACTGTAACCAGGTGGTCAGGAACCCTGGTCTGCACGGACAGTCCACGGTTGGGCTTGTGGTCTCCAAGTCATTGTTAACTGCAGTCTGTTTCCCTTTCAAATGTGTCCTGGTCTGGACAGCAAGTCACCGAGTCAAAAGACATGCAGATGCAAGGCGTTTTACAAGAAGAGGGAATAAGACAAAGATATCAAAAAGGGAGTGTTTGAGACACAGAGAAAAGAGACTTCTGGTTGCCAAGTAGGACGTGGGTAGGGGAGGGATGGACTGGGAATTCGGGATTAGCAGATTCAAACTATTATGCGCAGGATGGAAAAACAACAAGGTCCTACTGTGTAGCACAGGCGTGCTGTGTCGCTTCAGTCGTGTCCGACTCTTTGTGACCCCATGGACTGTAGCCCTCCAGGTTTCTCCAGTCCATGGGATTCTAGGCATGGAGTGGGCTGCCATGCCCTCCTCCAGGGCATCTTCCCGACCCAGGGATCGAACCGCTATCTCCTCCGTCTCCTGCATTGGCAGGTGGGTTCTTTACTGTTAGTGCCACCTGGGAAGCTATAGTCAACATCCTGTGTTAAACCATAATGGAAAAGAATATGAAAAACAACGTGTGTATGTGTATATATATACAAAACTGAGTCACTTTGCTATACAGCAGACATTAACACAACATTGTAAATCAACTATACTTCAATGAAATAAATTTTTAAAACTGTTTTTTAAGGTCCTAAAAGCAACAGCAGGGCTGCGGTCATCATTTATATTTTTCCTGTCATTGCTTTTTTTTTTTGCTTTTTTAAGCTTTGTTTATTCTTAAAAGATGAAAGGAAATAACCAGAAAAGTAGAAAAGGAAAGGCTGCTGGAGCGGGCAAAGACGGGGCGGTGAGCGCAGATGGACAGCCTAACTCTGGAGGCCCGCAGGGAGGAAGGCAAGGGCCCAGCTCCCTCTCCGGTACCAGGGGAGTGAGAGGAGGTGATGATGCCCTGAAAACAACAGCGCTTTAATAGTCAAACAGCTCTCTGTTGCATTCTGTTCCCCATCTCTTCTTCTTCTTTTTCAGTTGAGGGATAGCTGGTTTAGAACATTACAATATTTTCAGGTCACAACACAGTGATTCGAAAATTTTTTAGAGATTACACTCCATTTGAAGTTATTATAAAATATTGGCTATATTCCCTGTGTAGGACAAAATATCTTTGTCGCTTACTGATTTTATACAGAGTAGTGTGTACCTCTTAACCCCCTACCTCCTCTTGCTCCTCTCCCCACTGGTAGCCACTAGTTTGTTTCTCTGTGTCTGTGAGTTTGTTTCTGTTTTGCTATACGTATTTGTTACACAGAAAAGAATGAAAGTGGCTTGATGGCGATACTCTGCCCAGAAAGGCCTCACTGCCCAGAGGTGGTCTGGGACACAGAGGCAGGGACCAGCGTAAGGTGTGAACAGCTGGGAAGGGTTTGAGGCTCCTTCAAGGAAAAGACAGCTCCGTGAAAATGGATGAAGAGCAGGAATTTCTTGTACTTCTGCCACCAGCAACTCAAGGCTGGGCTCTGGGTTTAGAAAGAACCAGCTAGCCAGTGCTCTTGCACCAGCAAACCCACATCCTCTCCCCGCCTTGTACAAATACATGCCCCACAACAAGGATTGTTTTGTAACATCAAGCGGCAGGTTCTAGACACTCAAAAAGAGAAGTGAGGTGAGGTGAAGTCGTTCAGTCGTGTCTGACTCTTTGTGACCCCGTGGACTGTAGCCTACCAGGCTCCTCTTTCCATGGGATTCTCCAGGCAAGAATACTGGAGTCAGTTGCCATTCCTTCTCCAGGGGATCTTCCCCACCCAAGGATCGAACCACAGTCTCCCATACTGCAGGTAGATGCTTTACCCTCTGAGCCACCAGGGAAGACTCTCAAGAGAGGGGACAGTTTTAATAGCATCACTAAGATTTCCAGTCCTGCTGCACTGCTGTCCCATCATTTGACATTCCTTTAGAGCTTTTCCTGTTTACTTAAAAAAACATTTTTTTTTTACGCTTTTAATTGGAGGACAATTGCTTTACAATGTTCGTTTCTGCTGTACAACGGGAATCAGATCTATGTATACTTTATCTCCTCCCTCTTGAGCCTTCCTCCCACCCCACCCCTCCAGGTCACGACTGAGCACCAAGCTGACCTCCCTGTGTTACACATAGCAGCCTCCCACTAGCTAGCTAGTTTACACATGGTAGTGTGAACATGTCAACACTGGGTTTGTCCTAGCCGCTCCTCTCCACCCTATGTCCACAAGACTGCATCTCTATTTCTGTCCTGCAAATAGGTTCATCAGTACCATTTTTCTTGATTCCGTATACATGCATTAATCTATGGTATTTGTTTTTCTCTGACTTACTTCACTCTGCATGACAAGACTCTAGGTCTATCCACGTCACTACAGATGACCCAATTTCATTCTTTTTTATGGTAGAGTAATATCTCATTGTATATATGTACTCCCGTTTACTTTGAACCAGGCATCGGTATAATGCTCCAGTTCTTTAACTATATAAAGCCTAGCTGTGGGAGGTGAAGGTAAATGCCCCACTAAAGTTGCCGTGACATCGCGTGGATGACAGACCCGACACAGGCTGCTCTGGCGTGTCCAACGTCTCCATCAGCGTTCCCGGGCTAGAACTGCAGATCCTGTATTTCTTCCCAAACAGACTACAGATGGTGCGGGCTGACTGAGAAATTGTGTTGTCAACAAGAGGCTTTTTTTCCCCCCCTAGTTTTCTTTTCTTTTTTTTTTTTTTTGATGTGGACCATTTTAAAAGCCTTTATTGAATTTGTTACAATATTGCTCCTGTTTTATGTTTTGGTTCTTTGGTCCCCAGAGGCATGTGAGAGCTTTTGTTCCCTGACCAAGGATGGAACCCTCACCCCCTGCTTTGGACCGTGAAGTCTTAATCACTGGACCCCCAGGGAAGTCCCAACAAGATGCATTTTGTAATTTACCAAACCCAAGGCTGGCCCAGTGGGAAGAGCGGGAGATGGGGAGGCTGGGGAGTTGGACACGTGCAGTGGCTTCGTCCCCTGCAGTCACAGGGCAGTGTTCTCACCGAGACACTCGTGTGTCTGGGCTACTGTGTGAACCAAACGTATCAGCACAGGGGCCCCTGGCCTGTTCTCAGCACTCAGCAGGCAGCCTGCTGCTCCTCTTCTGGAAAAGACCCACCTGGGACCATCAGATTATCTGATAAGAAGGCCAGGTGGGCCTCCATCAAGTGAGGTCCAGACTGTTCCTTATTTTCTTTCATCAGACTCTCTGGTTACAGCCTAAACCTCAAGGTTTAAAGCCATTTTTAGGATGCTGCATTTTCAATGTGCTGCGGTTCAAGCCATCAGAAATTGAGCCCCTACTGTATACAAAGCACCCTGCTGGTTAATGTGCAATGGGGTGAGAGTTGGAATGAGGGATAATAGCTGCATCTGAGATTCTAGTGAGAAAGTCAGGGTGGGCCAGGTGTTCAAATCTTGGGAGGGTGGAGGGCTTCCTGGAGGATGTGGCATCTGGGCAGAGTTGTGAGAGACAGGAAGGACTTTACATTTACACACATGTGTGTAAACCTGGGCTTCCCAGGTGGTAAAGAATCTGCCTGCCAGTGCCGGAGACACAATAGACGTGGGTTTGATCCCTGAATCGGGAAGATCCTCTGGAGGGCATGGCAACCCACTCCAGTATTCTTGCCCCGGGAAATCCCATGGACGTGGAGCCTGCTGGGTTATATAGTCTATGGGGTTGCAAAGAGTCGGACTGACTGAATAGACTTAGCATGCACACATGTGTGTAAACCCATGTGATGCTTTCAGATAGCATTCTAACAGTTTAGACATTTTGTCTCTTTCACTGATAAGCACAAGCCACGTTGAGAATTCATTTTTAATGAATTAAAAACATGGATTAGACCTACGGTAAGAATACCACAAACAGAGATGGCACAGATGTGTTAATAAAACTCCTGATCTGACACCAACTTCTTGCTCTGATAACTCACAACTAGAAAGAAGTAAGCATTTATCTTGCTTTTCCTTTGATTATATTTGAGGGTAATCAAAGAAGTGGTGGCTCAGACAGTAAAGAATCTGCCTGCAATGCAGGAGACCCCGGTTCAATCTCTGGATTGGAAAGATCCCCTGGAGAAGGAAATGGCAACCGACTCCAGTATTCTTGCCTGGAAAATCCCATGGATGGAGGAGCCGGGTGGGTTACAGTTCATGGGGGTCGCAAAGAGTCAGATACGACTGAGTGACTTTCACCTCACTTCAAAGAAGTCCAGATGATGAAGGAAAGCTCATTGCACAGAAGAATTTCAACCTATAAATATGGAGGATGGTAGAAAAGCCACTGCTTTACCACTTCTAAGGAAATACTGGATGAGGCAAGGATCAGTAATACAGGAAAGCATCAGATGAAAGGCTGAGGGGGACGCTGACGATGCAGGGATCAAGCTGCTGGACCTGAACTTCCTGAACCATCCTGGCCTCACCAGCACTTGGTCATCCACATACTGTGAGTGTCAGACGCGAGGCGACACGACGCTCACCGCAACGCCTACGTAGTTTACGTCCCCAAACGTCTAACCTGAAGCTGGTCAAAGCTCTGGGGTCAACCTCCATTTACAGCAAAGACGTGGGACTGGGGAATAAACTGAATGATGCCACAAGGGCTTCCTGAATGTGGGATGGTTAATGAGCAGCTGACCTGGTTTCTGCATCAAGTCACTGACTTGAAGCGAATGGGAGGGTGGGGAGAGGATGGACACTTCTCAATTAAGACAAGTAGGACTCGACCCCGGTTTGTATTCTGATGGAACAGGTCACGTAAAATGACACTTATGAGACAATCAGAGAGATGGGATAAGAGATGGGTATCTGATGACACTGGGGAATTATCGTTTGCTTTGTTATTGTTTATGTAAAAAAAAATTTTTTTTTAAATAGATGTGCACTGAAGTATGTACGGGTGAAATGACATGATGCTTGACATGGGCTTTAAAACTTCCTATGACTTGGGATTTCCCTGGTTGTTCCACTGGCTAAGACTCCGTGCTGCCAACAATGCATGGGTCCTGGGTTCCATCCCTGGTAGAGAAACTAGATCTCACAGGCTGCAACTAAAGATCTGGCATGCCACAACGAAGACTGAAGATCCCACATGCTGCAACTAAGCCCTGGCACAGGCAAATGAATATTTTTTTTAAAAATCCTATCATGTAAAAACAATCATGGCAAAATCTTGATAAATACAAATCTGGATAACGGGTACATTTGGGAATTCATTCATTCTAATGCTTTCTATCCTTAAGTTGGACAACATCAATTTTTTTTAAAAGCTCCTGAGGTGGATCAGTGGTAATACTGAATTTACTTTCCTACATACATTTCATTGCTTGCAATGCATGAGACATGGGTTCAATCCCTGGGCCAGGAAGATCCCCGGAGAAGGGAATGGCAACCAGCTCCAGTATTCTTGCTTGGGTAATCTCATGGACAGAGGAGCCTGGAGTGCTTCAGCCCATGGGGTCACAAGAGTTGGACATGGCTTAGAGATGAAACCACCATCATACATTTCCTTTCCCATGTAAAGACATATGACTTTGAACTGACATTCATTCAGATGTTCACGAGTGAAAAAGATATTTAAAAGAGCTTTCCTGTAGAAAGTCTTCACACACAAGAATCCCAAAGTGTGATCTCAGTGCCATAAAAATTGTCATCACCTGATTACTTGTTAGGCATGCAAGAACCTTCAATGAATTCTCGAGCCTGACCCAAGACACTCAGAAACTCTGTGGTGGGATCGGCAGGGTGTCTCTCAAGATAACTGATGCAGGCTCCAGTTTAAGAACCACTGCTACAACACACCTTGTCTTGGGAGATGCCTATCCTGAAGGAGGGGGCCTTCCAGGAGGCTCAGTGGTGAAGAATCCGCCTGCCAATGCAGGAGACACAGGTCCAATCCCTGGGTCAGGAAGATCCCCTGGAGAAAGGAAATGGCAACCCACTCCAGTATTCCTGCCTGAGAAATCACATGGACAGGAGTCTGGCAGCTACGGTTCATGCTGTCGCAAAGAGCTGGACATGACTGAGTGACAAACAGTATTCTTGAAGGAAACCTAGAAAAGTTTTAATATTTAGGTACTACACTTCGGGGGGAAACTCAACTTAGAGATAATTCTATAGTCTGAAAATATTATAATATTTTGCATGAAAAGGAAAAAAATATTTCAAAACACTGCTGTCCATTATTCTATATTCCTGGCTATTGAAATTTTAAAAAGAACTTACATGACACTTTGTTTACAAAATAAGTTACTTATCGTCACGGCACATCTGTGCACAATGTGGGTGTTTTGTGCTGTGATGACCCTTCATACAGATGGCCAGCCAGTGTTTGCCAGCCAGGAACTAGATGGAACAGTCTGTCTTTCAGAAGCAGTTAAGTAAGTTAGCTCAGCCGGCTATGGTGTAACATCGGCCCAGGGTCATGGCTCCAAACCCCACTTAGATAAGAGAGCTTCATGTCATCATGTAGCCCTGACTATAGGCCTTGCATCTACACAGCACCCTTTTCAGGAGAAGCCTTGTCCATCAGGCCATGGAGAGTGGCACATTGGAAATCCAAGGCAAAGACAACAGCTGAGTTCAATGGGAAGGCCACGTGGTTACTTTCAACAGATCCACTGTATCCAGTATTACAAATAAATACAAAAGATGCCCATGAAAAACAAGACTTATTCCATGGTCAAGAGCAGTATGGATTTCACCCAGGGATTCGTGGGTCATCTGAGCATTCACAGAAACCTCATCACCAAACGTGCTTTCCTGATCTGGTCTAGTGGTTCACCCACATCAGAGGCACCTGGAAGACTTGGTCTCAACAGCCTCCTGGGCCACAGTCCGAGTTTCTGATCCTGGAGAGCAGTGGTCCCCAACTTTTTTTGGCTGGTCTCATGGAAGATGGTTTTTTCACACACATGTGGGAGGAAGGGGTGGTTTCAGGATGACTCAAGGGCATTACATTTACTTTGTACTAATCTAACGCCACCACTGATCTGACGGCAGGTACCGGTCCTTGGCCCGGAGGTTGGGGACCCCTGCTGCAGGAGAGTTTGCACGTCTAACAGCATCAGGGGATGCTGATATTGCTGGTTTGGGGACCACACTTTGAGAACCACTATCTAGACCTGATCTTGCACCTGAATTCCATCTGATCCATTCCTTTTAACGCTGAGTTAGCTCCTTATCGGCAGAGACTATGAAACTAAGAGTCTACAAAATGACGTACTGGGTTTGGAAAACCAACCATGACACATCAAGCAGGTGGGGAGGGTGTAGATTTGAACTGCAAACGTTCTCTAAGCATGCCGGGCTGGGCACTGGGCTGGCAGCATGGCCTCGGTCATACCCTCAAAAGCTGACACTGGGGGCTTCCCTGGTGGTCCAGTGGTTAAGAGTCCGCCTTGCCAGCGCCAGAGACACGGGTTCGATCCCTGTTCACGAAAGACTTCACATGCTTTGGGACAGCTAAGTCTATGAGATGAAACTCCTGAAGCCTGTGCTCCGCAACAAGAGAAGCCACCACAGTGACAAGTCCATGTACCACAACTAGAGAAAAGCTCCCACCTGCTGCAACTAGGGAAAGCCCGTGTGCAGCAACAAAGACCCAGCACAGCCAGAAGAAATTAAAAAAAAAAAAAAAACACTTTCTTTTTAAAGCTGATGCTGTATTCCACAGCCCTTTCTCAGATGAGCTCTCCAGGAACATCAGAGAAGACTTGGGTGCACGGGTGTGTGCACGCGAGTGATCCCGGGCCAGTCTGCCACCCACGCGAAGGGTCCCTGGCACTCGCGGCTCCTCGCTCCGCGCTCCCGCCTCACCTGCCTGCCGCCCTCCCCGCGCTGGGATGTCAGTTGTTCACCTGTATGGAAATGACAGCTGCTTGTCACGGTCCCCGTGAGCGGCCTCTCTCGCCGCGGTAACTAGCACGCCATTTCCACAGCTGTCATTCTCTGGTGTCAGCACAACCCACTGTTCAAAGATCTGCTCTGACACGAACCAGGCAGCGCCGTGACTGTTATTGCCGCCGACTCCTCTGGGCTCCGACACCGATGGCAGCTGCTCGGCGCTCAGGGTTTGTTTCACCCAATTATTTGTTTGTCACTTGGAAGCCCGGGGTGTCGAGCAGGTATTGGGGAGGTATTTTTGGCCTGATGCACAGGCAGGAAGCGTAATGAGGCCCTCAGGTGAAGGGCTGTTTTGTCAGCTGGGGGGTAGGCTGATGTGCAGCTGAAGCCTGAGCAGCAATTAGGATATTTGAATAAGATAAGATACCTGGCAGGATGCTGAGCAGGCTCTGGAAAGTCGGCCTTAACTTTAAAAATGTGAAAAAACCCTCCGAGTAGGCAATTTTCAAGTTTGTCCTGGAGCGAATACTGGAGGAGGCGGCGGTGGAGAGCTCTCTTTCCCCCACCCGGACGCCCTGAGCAGGCAAGGGCTGCAACCAGGCGGCAGTCTGCCCTGAAGGCGGGCGCTGTGGATGGAGGGGAGGAGGTCCCGGCCAAACAGGGGTCCTGGGTCATGCAGGCAAATATCAGTTGACCCCCCAGGAGTGGCACTGGGATGACATCTTCTCACCAGTTCTCCCCTGGCTTCCTGTTTAAGTCAGGGGTTTGTACTTTCCACGCGGAGCAGAAGCAAATTGATGTGATGTCTAACATCTTGGGGCAAAGGCCATGAAACGGGGGCAATGTGGCCCCTACAGCCAACCACAAAAACCAAACCCGCAGCATCTAGTTTGATTCCAGAAGTATCACCGACTTAATGGACATGAATCTGAGCAAACTCCGGGAGACACTGGAGGACAGGGAAGCCTGGCGTGCTGCAGTCCACGGGTGGCGAAGAGTTGGAACGTGACCTAGCGACGGAACAGCGACCACAAGGCACACAGCAGCAGCGGCCCCGCTACGAATCCAGGAATCGGTTTCTAAGATGCTTGCTGTCTCATCTGTGACCTTCTTCCTTTCTACGGCCATCAACCTCAGGAAGTAAGGGTGGTCCAGACAAACCTAATCCTCAGAACAACACATGACGGGTCTGGTAACCACAAAATGAACCCGGCTCCTCCCTGAATCCACTCACCATTTTAGTCTGTTGCCGCCTCTTGGGCAACGCCAGGACATTGAAATGACTGTTTCTTTAGAACAAACCTTTCCCCAACAGACAGGACAAGGCTGCGAAGAGAGCTAGAATCCAGCCAACAGCCAGTGCAGTCCTGGGAGAAGTGGGGATTATCACCACCGTGTAGCAAATGAACGTAGGAAGGAAGACTGCTTCAGTCAAACGAGGCCTAGATTAGCCTTTGAAGAAGCAGAGCTGCCTGGTGCGTGAAGTCTACTGACAGCTGAAAACAGATGGTGGGGTGGTGACATTCCCTTGATGATGGAGAATGGTCCATCGAAGCCTCATTTCAACTCCCAGTTGGTAAAATGAGTCACTCCATAGAAAAGGACGCCTCTTGCCAGCCTGTCTCCGGGTGGCTCCAAGGCAGGGCCTCGCTCTGTTATCGAACCCTCTGTTCTACTTCTCACCCGCAGCAATCCAGGCTTTGGAAGCGGTCAGTCATTCCACTTGAGAAGTCAGGTACAAAGGAACCGGCACCTAGATTCTCCTACACTGGGGTTTTATAAACATTTACTAAGCAGATAAAACACCTCTTTAACACCACTCCGATTGCAGATCTGCAGGGGAGGAGGACTCCACATTATTATTCTAATTCTGCAGGGAGGTTAATACCGAACCGCTGGTGTTCAAACAGTACAGCTTCACACTCTCCTCTACTTTCCCCTGAGGCTCCACCCCTTCCTGCCTCTCAGGTGCTTCCAATAGAGATGGAACCTCCAGAAGAGAAAGAGAGGTTTCTTCAGCCTTGTTCTAGCTCCCAAGTTCAGGGCGTAAGTCATGGTACATGCCTCCCAAATGCAACTGTTCACAACCCTCACGGGAAATCTGTGCCCTCTGCACAAGTTTCAGGCTCTAGAAGGACCTGTTGGTGTTCAGTCGCTCAGTTGGGTCCAAGTCTTTGAGACCCAATGGACTGTAGTAAGCCAGGCTTTCTTGTCCTTCAACATCTCTCAGAGTTTGCTCAAACTTATGCCATCCAACCGTCTCATCCTCTGTCGACCCCTTCTCCTCCTGCCCTCATTCTTTCCCAGCATCAGGGTCTTTTCCAATGAATTGGCTCTTCTCATCTGGTGGCCAAAGTATTGGAGCTTCAGCTTTAGCATCAGTCCTTCCAAAGGATATTCAGGGCTGATTTCCTTTAGGATTGACTGGTATGATCTCCTTGCTGTCAAGGTACTCTCAAGAGTCTTCTCCAGCACCACAGTTTGAAAGCATCAATTCTTTGGCACTCAGCCTTCTTTATGGTCCAAATCTCACATCCGTACGTGACTACGGGAAAAACCATAGCTTTGACTATAAGGAACTTCGTTGGCAAAGTGATGTCTCTGCTTTTTACTGTGCTGTCTAGGTTTGTCACAGCTTTTCTTCAGAGCAAGGAGCAAACGTCTAGAAGGACCTAGAACCCTCCAAAGCAAACTCTGGCCTTCAAACAAGGATGGGATCTGGGAATCCACCCAGCTTTCTCAAGTTAACAACGGGAAAACCTATTCCAATGGAGTAATTTGCTCAAGCAGCCCAGCTCAGGCCTCAGCCTGGATCTTCTCAAACTAAGAGCTGTGCTGCACCCCTCCACCTTCACGGAGTTTGCCAACCTGGCGAATATTTAAGCAACAAAATCTAACTGAGGAAACGTGCAAAGAAGAGCCCCTATTGATAGGTGATACACAGACCCTTACAATGCTCCCCCAAATCTTTTCAATACCTTGCTAAGTCACTTCAGTCGTGTCTGACTCTTTGCGACCCCGTGGATTGTAACCCGCCAGGCCCCTCTGTCCATGGGTTCTCCAAGAATATGGGAGTGGGTTGCCACCTCCTTCTCCAGGGGATCTTTCTGACCTAGGGATAGAACACACGTCTCCTGCACTGCCAGGAGGGTTCTTTACCATTAGCGCCACCTGGGAAGCAAATCAATTTTTACAACGGAAAGCTCGAAAGGGTAGCTTTTAGTCTCACAGTGAGCACAAGCTGGCACATCTGTGCCCACAGAACCCCCTCTCTGAAAGGCTGACATTGTTTGCAGTGTAAGGGCTGGTCTACTTCTGACTTGCTAACCCTTCAGGGCCCACCTTGGATCAGCTTTCCCTCCTATGGAAGTCTTAAGCTTCTTTTTCATTGAGCTATTTCAAAAGTCTCTTTTCTTATTTTAAAATACATTCAAACTCTTATGCGTCTTACTATTATGTTTAATGTGATCTGTTCACTGCTGTATCTCCTGTGCCTGTTACATAGTCAGCACTCAGTAACGTTTGTTGAATGAAAGAATTCAATATGGCTTCCATTTTCTGCCAGTGGAATGAAAATTGACATCCTTCACTTCACAGGAGACAAATCCAACCTCAGAGAAGGGTCCTTGACAAACCCAAGTCTGCGAATAAAGTTTATGGATGAAGAGGCCTTCAGAGATCAACCAGAGAAGTCCAGCAGTGGACAGTCCACACTTGGAAGAATCAAAAGCTGATATAAAACAAAAGGAATTGTATGCAGAATCAAAAGCTGATATAAAACAAAAGGAACTGTGTGGTTCGGCTTTTGGCAAGAGGAGCTGTACCATGGAAAAGACTTTTCCGGCTGTAAACAGATAATGAGAAAATGATGTAGTCCTGGCTAAAATTAGGTTTCAGTGTTACTCTTCTGAGAGATGTGAGAGGTGATAGATAAGAGGGGGAAAATGTTTTCCAAGTGGCTTTTAAAGGCATCCCAATATAACCGCCTCCCACATCAGCCTATTAACACGTACACTTGAGACATTTCCCTCTTCAAAAGAACTCTTAGAAAAAGCAATGATGTGCTCTCAACCTCCTCCTCTATAAGACAGGGTTTACGAGGGTCAGAGATGTGAGCGCCCACGGGGCATTACTCCTTAATAACAGGCGCCCCTCCCACCTCCACATGGATTTGGGCCTCCTGTTTATGTCATCGGTTGCTAGGGAAATGCCCCTGCTGGAAAATCCCAAGTTACTTCTAATAAAATCTGGCTGAAAAGGAACAACTGGTCCAATTACCAGCCCGGGAATGGGCATGGAGAGTAGAAATATGGAGAAATTCATGTCTTATTAGAAGGGACAGAAGTCAGAAGTGTCTACAGCTGAGCCCACCTGCCATGCAGTCGCCACGATGCTTTTGTGGCAGCACCTGCTCAGAGAGTGGTGGGCATCCTGGGTGAGGATGAAGATGTCGGTAAGACCCTCCACTGTCAACAGGAAATTCCTACTGACTTCCAGGGAACACAGAATACCTTAGCCTGGCATGGTGGGAAAAGTCCTAGAGACTTGTTTTGGCCAATGAGATGGCTGGGAACACCACACCACACAACCAAGCTGAAACTTGAAGACACGGTCTATGATTCTGTCTCTGGTTTTTTCCTTCTACCAAGATAACTACCCTGGGGGCTGCTCCTCTGACCTGGGTACCAGAATAATGAGAAGGGGAACCACAGCTGGTCCGCAAGCAGACACCTGATATGAGACTTTTGCTGGTCTAAGCTCTGCAGCATAACATGCCAAAGCAGATAAACAGAGACTCTATTAAGTGATGGGGAAGGGTGCCGGATGACTGGGCAGACTCCTGGGCACTGGTAAAACGTTTATTAGAGAAAAGCACATGGAACATGGCGGCGCTACACCCTAAGCTATTCTACTGAACAGAATTTTTTTTTTTTTTGGCCATGTTGCTTTGCAGGATCTCAGTCTACAACCAGGGACCAGGGATTGAACCTGGGTCCCAGCAGAGAAAAGCCCAGAATCCTAACCCCTGGGCCACCAAGGAACTCCCAACATTAACTTTTTCAGCTCCTGGATTCAGTTAGTGCTGAGAGATTTGCTCAAATGGAGAATTCTGCACATTACGGCCACAGTAACCTTGCAGAGCACCCAGGAAGGACTGGCCCCTTCCACTCCTCCCCACAGGCTTCAGGAACTGGCAAGAAAGCCTCTCCTAGGAGAGGAGCCAGAGGCATAGCCATGTATGACCAGCTTTCCACCTGGAGGTACAATGAACCTCCAAACACTAATTGATGGACTGTCTCAGGCTCTAGAATGCATTCTCCCAGTAAGTCCAGGCACCCAGGTAATGGATTAAAATCTAGTCTATGGATGGGGATTGACTTGGGGGTGGGGGAGGGTACAGACTTTCTGAATTTGGACCCAGAATCTCCTTGGTGAATTCATGAAGTGGGTCCTCAATTGATTTCAATTGAGAACCACTGCTACTTTCTTAAAGCATACACTGGGCAAGTAGGTTAAAGACTTCAGTGGCTGCCCCAGGCTACATCAAAGACAGATGAGCAAAAAGTTCAGGCACCATGAAATTAATAAAAGCCGTGTTGCACCCGCTCCGCCACAGGTTCAGGAATAAACTGGTAAAAATTCAACAGGCACAGAGGAGATTATTTGAGTGGGAATCGATCATTTCTTCACTGAAAAAATTCTGACATTTCCTTATATAGCATATTCACTGGATTCATCATTCACCCAAGTTGCTTCCTGAGACTGAGCATTGCTGGGCTTTCTGAGTAATTGAGACAAATTTTGTTTGTTAAATAAATCCCAGGCAAGAGCATATTTGACTTATGCACAAGGAAAGAATTCTTATGTAAGCTGCACAACAATGGAGTTTTATCTTATCTGAGGAACTTACTGCCGCTTGCCTGTGTGTGTTTTACTGCCAAAATAAAATAAATTGAATCAGCTCACACATGATAACATGCTCTTTCCTAACTCATACTAATTGCTTGGCTAATTGATGTTTGTTGAACTTTCTCCATTTCATTGAGTGATTAGGTACAAAGCTAACAGTTGACATCTGTAGGCGCTTAACTGGCGTCTGTAATTACTGTTAATGTTAAATAATTGTTAGTTAATTGGAGTGGTAACTGAGTGAATGGAATCCAGATTGTGAAGCAAAAAGAAACCTAGTTAAATAAACATACATTTTCAGAGAAAAACAACATTTTTCTGCAGTTGTCAGAAACCAGAAATAATCCAGAGGCCATGGGATAGCCACGGGCTTCCTCCACGCAGGACACTCTCCAGGCCTGGGCTGACCCCACGCACTTGAAGCTGTTACCAGCAAGGAGGCCCTTTGTCACTGAACGGTTCTCATTAAAGACTCTACAGAACCAATTTGATTTTTTTTTTTTTTATGGCAAGAGTCTACTATGAGTGTGGATTACTTTCTGAGACAAGTGAATTCGACATCACTGCCTAAACAAAGCACTTAAATATGAATGGAATGAAAACTGATGCTGGTCAACATTCAAGTGTCTTTGCTAATATTGCCAAGTATGGAGAAGTCTTTCCAAGAACAGCAGTGATCAATCAATAAAGTAAGGGAAAAGCTTTTCAGTGGACTCAAAAATAAACAGTGGCGTCTAATCATCTGACTAAAAGAATGTTATCCCCTGCTCTGCTAGCCAGCGTATTAAAAAGCAGAGACATCACTTTGCCGACAAAGACCCTTCTAGTCAAAGCTCTGGTTTTTCCAGTAGTCATGTACCATATGACAGTTGAATCATAAAGAAGGCTGAGCGCCTAAGAATTGATGCTTTCGAACCATGGTGCTGGAGAAGACTCTTGAGAGTCCCTTGGACAGCAAGGAGATCAAACCAGTCAATCCTAAAGGAAGTCAACCCTGAATATTAATTGGAAAGACTGAAGCTGAAGCTCCAATAGTTTCGCCACCTAATGTGAAGAGCCAACTCACTGGAAAAGACCCTGATGCTGGGAAAGATTAAGGGCAGGAAGAGAAGGAGGTGATAGAGGATGAGATGGTTGGATGGCATCATCAGCTCAATGGACATGAGTTTGAGCAAACTCAGGGAGATAGGGAAGGACAGTGAAGCCTCGCGTGGTGTTGGGGTTGCAAAGAGTTGAACACCACTTAGCGACAGAACAACAACGCTCTGGTCCAACTCGGAGGGGCGCTCAAGATCTGGGAATCTGGTCTCCTTTTATCTAGGGAAGTGGCACTGCTGTGACAGTCCTACTCCAAAGACCCGAGCAAGATCAATTCAAATGCTCGGAATATCTTCCATCCCTGGCACTGACATTCCAGTAACAGGATCCAACATGTACCCAGGATTCCTGACTATCTTCATGAACAAGGTCAGCAAGTGCTTAGGTACCACTTAATGGAAAAACACCTAGTGGAAAACACTTTCTCACAACATGGAATATTTTTAGACCCTTCTTGGTGGTTTCACACTAAGAATACAAGGTGTCTATTTTCAAGAAGTCTCAAGGAATAAATCTATACAACGTAATTCCCCGTGTGTTAAGAGTCTGGCTCCTATAGAAAGGTCAATTTCCATAACAAAAGGACCTGATTGCATGTTCTCTGCAGTGTGGAGTAGGAAGGAAAACCCAACCACTCACAAGTCCTTTGTCTCCAATCAAGCACCAATTACCCTTCAATAGTATTTAATTTTCCTCATATCAGACATCTCTGTCTTCTAAAGACCCAAGAAAATGCTCTGAAATTCCAAAAAAAAAATAAAATAAAATAAAGGTCCAGAGAAAGAAAAATAAAGAATGACTGACAGTCAGAGTTTCCCTTCTGTAGGATTTAAGACAGTACAAAAATGCAACTAATTTATAGAAGCTGAAATGAGCTTAGTTTCTTCACCTGCACATGGGGAATGAGCTTTACACATCATGTTCTCCTTACAACGAAACCCAGGACATGACAAGAAATTGTAAAATGGTCTCCATGTGTTTATTATAATTAGATTTTAAACTCTACATCTTTTTCTTTTTTTTTTTTTAAAAGAAAGCTACCCCACACTCAGGGGTTTTCCCTGGTGGCTCAGAGGGTAAAGTGTCTGTCTGCAATGCAGGAGACCTGGGTTTGATCCCTGGGTTGGGAAGACCCCCTGGAGAAGGAAATGGCA
This sequence comes from Muntiacus reevesi, assembly GCF_963930625.1. Taxonomy (NCBI): domain Eukaryota; kingdom Metazoa; phylum Chordata; class Mammalia; order Artiodactyla; family Cervidae; genus Muntiacus; species Muntiacus reevesi. Next base: position 208,083,253 of record NC_089250.1, read on the forward strand.
ACCCACTCCAGTACTCTTGCCTGGAAAATCCCATGGATGGAGAAGCCTGGTAGGCTACAGTCCATGGGGTCGCAAAGAGTCGGACACGACTGAGCGATTTCACTTAACCCCACACTCATTGCACTGTTTTCACTTACACAGAAAGCCCAGAATTATTTTAGGGGAGGAGCCTTGGCGGTAACTCTTACCTTTACTTGTCACCAAATCAAGGAACTCCCCCTTCGTATCTAAACTTGATGAGTGAAGTGAGATCATCACCATGAAAAGATTTTATTAGGTCCTCACTTCCTGAACCTCATTCACAAGCAGCATCTTTAGAAACTTTTTTCTTGCCTCATCCCAAACCTCAACCAATTTTCTTAGCCTGGTTTTCCATCTACACTGGTGATAAAACCATATTGTCAAAGATACCCAAAGGCCCTACTAAATCTAAAGGCTCCGGCCTCATCTGTGTCCCATGGAGACCCTTCAGCACAAAACTGACCCCAAGAAGAGGCCAGTGTGTCTGCTAGGAGGTCCGGGGAGGCCTGAGAGAGGCCAACCAGTCCAGGTCAGTGAGATCGAGGTGGCTTCAGCGCTGCGTCTGGTGCTCAGCGTGAGTGAGTGAGTGCCCACCAGAGTCCCAGGGCTGCCCTGGGACAGGGGAGATGGCAGTCTGACCGAGGACGGTGTCTGCTCCTCTGCTGGCCACATTTCAGTAGACAGGGGGTGCTTACTCCCTGCAGAATGGAGCACAAACCAGGGCCCTCTGCCCTTCCTGGATCGATCCCCACCCCAGCTACTCAGGAGAGGCACAGCTTTCACAGGGCGACAGGGTCAAATACCCCTCCTGGCCCTGTCTCATCTCTGACTTGTCTCAGCTGCAGGACACATCCTGGAAAAGAGGCAACTCGGGGCCTTTTCTCTGCCCCTAGCCTAGACCATGGCCCCCACCAGGGCTGGGACCAGGCACACAGAGGGCCCCAGAGAGCACCTGACGTTTGTTCTTCTCCCTTCCACACATGGCTTCCCTTCTTTTCTTTCCTCCAGGAAGCTCTGCCTTGGAGCAACTTCAGAGATTAAGAGAGATTAATGATGGTGGCAGGATGGGCATGTCTACTAAGTGCTCACTTTCTGCATTTCTGCCTGTAGATCAAAGTGGCAAAATCCCCAAGAAATAGAGCCTAGAGTAGGTGTGTTGAGTGTGTTCTCAGTTGTGACTGACTCTGCGATCTCATGGACTATGTAGTGCGCCAGGCTCCCCTGTCCATGGAATTTTCCAGGCAAGAATAGTGGAGCAGATTGGCTATTCCTCCTCCAGAGGATCTTCCCAGCCCAGGGATCAAACCTGCATCTGCTGTGTCTCCTGCATTGGCAGGCTTCACCACTGTGCCACCTGGGAAGCCCTTAGGGTAGGTAAAGAAGAGTAATAAATGCTGGCTGGACACACTAAATTGACCGATAAGTTCGCTCCTTTTAAGGATAAACAGTCCAGAATTTGGGGTACACATCCTGTTGCTACTGTAGCAGTTCAACCCACTAAATATGGACAAAAACTCAGTCTCTCTGCCTCATTGGGAAAATCAATTTTTTCTTTGGCAGATGGTTGAGTCACAAAGACAGAAGGATTCATAAAATTCACATGAACATCCTGTAAACATTTGAATACATAAAGATTAAATACAGCAATCATGACCTTGATTAAAGTTACTATTTTTTTTTTTTTAAATGTCTCCAACCCTAAGCCTTGCACTTTGGAGATTCATCTCCCCACACCTTTGGACAAGCTCAATTCTCACTGAGCAAGTTTTGTGTACCTACAAGCACGTGCCGTTTGATTAATTTCTTTCAAAATGTGAAATAAAAGGCATCAGAAGGAAGTAATGATTTGGAACACCTAAACACCAAAATCTTACTAGTCCTCTATTAAATCGGAAGGGCTCGACAACAGAGAGAATCAGAACAAGATCAAAGAGGCAAAGGGATAGAAAACCTTCGAGGTGCCTACTCTGTTTCAGCCCCTCCTCCTCACCAACTAATTGTCTTATCCCCACCAGACACATTGGCCCAGGACTCCATTCTGGTATGATTGAAAAGTCTGACCTAAAGAGGCGAAACGATTTACTCCAGCTCACAAACAGACTGATGGGACTTGAGCCATGACCCCTGCGGCTTCAGTCAGACCTACATCCCCCCCGACCTCGGGGGCCCAACATCAAAGCTGTGCCCCCACCAACCCCCCACCACAATCAGCTTGTGAGATTAGCACTGCCCTCCCACAGTGAAATTTTATGGACCAAATCTGCCTGCCGCCGAGGCTCAGCAGCATAATCTCGCCAGCAGCTTAAAGCCACGCTTCTGGAAGGCCGGAGCCCGGTGGGGCTCCAGAGACGGAAAGGTGATGTGTGGCTTTAAACATCTGGAGGGGGGAAGCATACACGTGTCAGCACTCTTGTCAGACTGTTCAATAAGCCCAGGCTTTGAGGATTCTCCCAGCGGTGTTTGTTACCTGGTGTAAATTTGCCCTTTCTTACATGGCTTTTTATTGCTCTTGGCTAAGAATACTGGACAGAGTCGGGAGACCAGACTTGCAGGCGGGGCAGGCTGCTTTTACAGAACTTGAACTTGATGCGCCTGAAGCTGACAGTTCCTTGAAGGCCTTGTCAACCATCCATCCGGTAAACACTGCCACTACCCAGGGTGAAAAACAGACCCAAACCCACAGGCACATAGCAAGACTCCCTGCACCTGTCTTTTGGAACTTGTTTTCCTGACGTTTAGCAGTGTGAATACTAATCCCCTTAACAAAACTGCCCCCACGCTCCCCTCCCTCCCCCCACCAACCCCTGTTTCATCTCTTTCTCTCCAGGGAGGAGGACGGGCGGGATACCAGTCCCTCCGTTTGGCACCACCTGGATTTGCGTTGATTCCGGCTCTTGTCATTCATGTTACCAACAGGAATTAGCATAAGGCGTTAAGGGGAAACTCTGGAGGAGCCAAGAAAGGCCATTTTGATGGAAATAAGGGGCAAAGGAATAATCTGCCATCAACTAAAATGCTTATTTGTGTATGGTTTCCCAAGTAAAGCTTAGGGGGAAAAAAAATAAAAAAGCCTGTGTTGATTTTAGTGTAGACAAAGAAACCTTAATCCTTTCAAGGCAACTAAATCACCCCCAGAAAAGCAGCTCAGAAGAAAGGCACCCTGTCAGAAGGAAGACTATTCACAACCAAATAGATGCCACCAATCACACTCTGTAAGTAAACAAAAATAAGAATGTGGGAGACGTCTGACTGGAAAGGGGGCAGGGGGCGCGGGGTGGGGGGGAGCAGGAGGGAAGACGCGGGGGGAGGGAGGTCACGCGAGGCTGCTCACCACCCACCCCTCCTCCTGGGCCCTGAAGGGCGCCTGTCAGCCCCCTGAGGGCAGCCGGGCCTCATGCAGAGCCAACTCTCAGGCCAGGGCTGGCTGATCCCAGACAGGGGACACACATTCCAGAGCTTTCCCAGCAAGCTGGCAAAAGACGGACACAGTCGCGTGGGCTGCGGGGGTCCTGTGGAAGCGGGTGGGGCGAGTGTTGCTGAGACAGAGCACCTCTTCTGGAGGACCTCGGGTCCGCCGCAGGGTCCTCCTCCTATCTTACAGGGACCCATGACCATCTACCATCCTCTTGCCTTGTCAAAACGAGCAATAAACAACCGCACATTTTCCCATACGAGCCCTGTACGCTATCAACTGCCACGTACCTTCTTTTATTGGGCTTTTAGCATTATGGACAACAAATTTATACAAACTTTCAGTCCATCAAAATATACGATGAAATATAAAACTGGAATACTCCATTATGCAATAAAAAAAGATAAAATTCAATATGACAATAATTCTGGGAGTAACAGCAATCACATAAGCATGCACACCTCCAGGGAACGCTAAACATAATGTACTATTTAAAATTGCAGTTGGTTCGAATTCTAAAATAATCGGGGAGCTCAAAATAACTGCACTTCGGAATGTGTCTGACTAACCAGCTAGCAAAAACGCTAGCCAAGGCCACTGGAGAATGTGGACATGGTTTCAAATATCACTTTGTGAAGGCCCAACCCTGTTCAAGCTAGCCAGTATCTTCCATGGAACACAGAAGGTGACCAGGACGGGAAGCATACATTCTGCATTTAGCAATTATGATGCAAACATCACCTGTTCTATGGTGGAGAGGAAGAGATCAAAGAGTTTGTATAATGTATACCTTTCAAAGAATACATCTTTGCAAAAACCCGGTATTAGAAGTTCCCTTAAATTTCATTATTCCCAACAATACTGCAACCAATGAAAACCGCCCAGAAACCTATCGGTAGTGATTTAAGGTAAGTTTCCCCTTAATGTACTGCAATATCATTAGCCTCGCTCAGCCTCTACTGCAGTTTGGAAGAAATTAATGGAATAGCACGTATTTAAATTTTGCCCTCTTGCTCGTTTATTAACTTCACAGAAAGCCCACAGCAGAGTAAGGCTTGGTTTATGACCATAATCCTGTGAATACTAAACATGTACTGATTATTCGAGTCTGCAGTACAAACCAGCTATTTATCGTTCTCCAACTGCTGGGTAGTTGATAACTAACAATAAAGTTAAGGCATCCTGAGAATGATTATTCTCCATGATCACTTCCTCCATTAAATGAAAGTCACAGAGATGTAGTCATTTCTTAAGCAAATCAATTTAAATAAGGATTCGATGTGTTCTTTTACAATGAACTGTTTTGGGATACATCAGGAAAGCACAGATTCTGTCTCAAGCAAAAATACAATTAAGAACAGGAACTCCAGAATGGTAAGGGATGACCATTGTTCTTTCTGCTTTCATTCAAGGCAAAGACAACAGAACAAATAGGAAAATAAACTACCGCTCGGATTTAAGGGCTCTTACCTTTGTTTATAACAGTATTGAAGAGTTTTTCAGAGCTGGCATCTGAGGCCTGCAACACAAGAAGGGGGGGGAAAGAGTTATCGTTGCCATGAATACTGTCATCACTAGCATCACTACTATTATTTTAAATCAATTTACTCCATTTTTGAAAAGCCTGAAAAGGAAAGCAGTAATTTCCCCCAATCCTCCATAAGGTGGTGCTGGTTGACTGCATGAGGCAGACCTGCAGTGCAGCTATTTGCTAAGGGGGAAAAAATCTGATTTTAAAAATGTGTCCTTATTAGACATATTATCTGTGCAAAACATATTTCTATGAGATGATACACAAAGCAATTCAGCTCATTCACATAATGATTTTGCAATTTCATTGACAGATCATTATTTTGGAAACGGTACTTTTTTCCACATTTGCAGACATGCCTGTTTTTCAATTTTCTCTCAGAAACCAGAAATGCCTATTATTTAACACTAAGCCTCTCCTCACTAAAAAGTGTTGTCCAGCACTCCCTGAAATTCGTTTTTAAAGATTTATCTGATGACCTCGAGGTCCTTGTCCCCTGTGGTAACCAGGACGACCTTGGTGTTGAAATGAAACCCAGCCGACCTGCCCAACACGCTGACGCTATATACACTGTCAGCATTATTTCCTTTCCATTTTCTAGAAATCATGTCTGCTAATTATTACAGTGGCTCCAGGAAAGTGAAATAAGCCTGTTTAAACAGCGAGACTAAAGCCAATTTAAATTATACACTAATGTTCTGGAAAATCAACATAAAGTCGATTTGGAGGAAAATGCTATGATGTTTCAGAAGCACTGTACTTCTACAATTTGAAAAATTAAAAATAAAACAAAACTTAAAAATTAAGCAGCTCCATTATGGAATAATTAGAGAATGTATCTGCATTTAAAGTTACAATGGTTATATTTATGCTATTTTTGCTACCCAACCATTGTAAGAAATCACTGATTTTCACACTTTACACACAGAGATGCATTTTTTGACAAAGCATAGAATGGTGAATAAATCTAGAGAAAATATAAGAAGTAGAGGGAGGGGAGAATCTGAAATACAACATATTCAGACTCTGGAGCTGGCTTTTGGGGGACAAAGAAGATACTCAATTTAGTCTTTTTGTGCTATGTTGATAAAGATGAGACATTCCTGTGTGATCCTTATGTCTGAAGTGAACAAGTTCTAGTTCTCAATGTAAGTGATACAGAAAGACATAAAATATTGTTACTATGACTATTTCCCCCTTTATTTTAATTCTACTCTTCCTACTGTAAGGGTGATTCTGAAGATTAATAGATGAAGAAAAAAATGAATATACGTGCAAAACAAGTGCTGAACTACATACACTTATACATAAGCAGTTTAAAATAAAATAAATCCTAGATGGATGCTTCCTTTTATTCTGTATGAATAAAAAATATGCCAAGGGCCTTCCTGCCATTTTAAATAAAATTGCATACCATAGTGGCTTTTCATAAAAATAAACCGCCAAAAAAAGTACTGCATGGAGGGAAACAAGCTATGCATGAAAGAAATCAAGAACACTGAGGTACAGAAGCAAAAATCACAGAAACAGTGTTGTCCTATTGTAACATTTAGTGAGATTTCTAGGAACACGAGTTTCCAGCTAAAAACTTGGAGCAAAGAGCATTTCACCATTACTTGATGAAAAAGTGTCTCTTCAAATTAGAATGGCTATGTTAAATTCATGGCTTACACTACAGCTGCTATTTTTAAAAGGAAAAAAGGGGAGAGGCTGTTAATTAAATCAGTTTGCCAAAATGCAATAACCCTTGCAGATTTGAGGACTACCTATTAAAACGAGTCTCACTGGGCCAAAGCACCACAGAAACGAGGTATTGTACCATCAACGCAAAAAACAGCCAGGGAGGAGAGAAGGCTCCTGATCCAGCTTTTATTTGCACTTGGGGGGTGTGTGTGTAAGAGGAGGGAGAGATCAAACAGGACAGAAGCTGGAGGTGAACAGGAGGCCCTCTGGCTGGCTTGCACACCCTCCCTGGGGTTGCTACTCTAGCCTCAGCTCCACACGGTATTCTCAAGTAGCCAGTTTAGTGATCCTTATGTCTGAAGCAAACTTAGAGGATGTGATTATTATGATGCGATCCAGTAAGTTATTCAGGAAATGAGTCTGACAGGATATTCCGAAGGACTTAGGAGTAATGTTCTCTAATAAAAGCTTCTCCAGCCCTTTAATTTTCTGATACATGTCACAAAGCCCTTTTGCAACTGGGGAGGGGTGGGGGTGGGCAGTCTCAAAGAGGCCTCCGTGGAAAAACACCCCAAAGAAAATGACGGTAATGGGACTTCGGCTAATCAGAAAAATGACCTGGACCCCTTTTTCTCCCATTCAGGCGGTTCCAGCTATGGCGGACCACAGTCCTGAAAAGTCTGAAAAGAGCTTCTCCGCCAAAGTCTTAAGCAGGAACTACAAGGAAATGCTTTGCTTCTTTCTCCATAAACTTTCAAATTTGACTTGCGCTCTAAAGCATTTGTGCAAATTTGCGGTTTCTGGGATCTTAATGCTAGTTTTCTTTTTCATTGTTTTTAAGAGAAAAATCTGCAGTTCTTTATATTACCTGGACCTTTTTCCTGATTAAAAAAAAAAAAAAAAAGAATCAGGGACGACTAATGGAAACCTGGTGAGCCAAGAGCTAGCTGGCGAGAATAGCTTTTGCGTCTCTCCTCTCTTAACACGGGGGCACCCTTACATACTAAAGATCTTTAGATTTCGCTCGCCATTTCGCTTCATCCCCCTCACTTGGTTTTGCAGAGCCAGGGCGTTGTAGCCGCTATATCTAAAAACAATAGAAAAAAAAAACAAAGCTCTCTTTTGACTGCTTTTTATTTGGGGGAGGGGGATGGAAATAGATTAAAAAAAAAAAAAACCCACCACACTGAAAAATGATTCGAAGCTGTACCTGGTGTTTAAAGAAAAGTTAAACTAGTCAAACAGATTGAAGAAAGGAACACAGAGAATGAGGGAAACGAATAAAAGCCTTCCGAGTAGACAGGGGTGGGACGCGGCCGCTCCGGTTCGAGGTCCATCTTAATTCCCTTCGGCCTCGGATCTCGGGGGTCGGTCCGAGCACCCGCACCCGCACCCGCATGAGGAGGGGATCTCCAACAAGAAAAGAGAAACATCCTCGAAACTTAAGCGCGAGTTCTTTGCCCAGCTGTGGCAATTCGGAGCCCAGATCTCCTTTCGCTTCCCTTGGCACTGCGTGCGGGCCAGGATCCCGACCTCCGCGCGGGGAAGTGCTACCCGGGGAACCAGCGGCGAGCGCAGCCTAGGTCTCCAGCCCAAGCCGGCGCCGGCCTGGCCCGAGCCGAAGGCAGGCGGAGCCCCTCGGGGCGGGTGGCGCCGGGGCGGCTCAGGTCCCCGGGCACCACGGCGCAGCTCCGGCCGCCCGAGCCCGGAGTCAGGGGTGGAAAGTACAAAGGCGGGCGGCCGGGCAGGAGGGAGGAGGGGTGGGTGGTGGCGGGGGGCTTGGGCGCGCCAGACGCGAGGAGCCCGCCCGCCCCTGCGGCCCCTGCCACCCCTGCCCGGCCGCCGCCAACAAAAGACCCCCGACTCCTTTCCGACCGCGGGCGCCGAGCGAGGCAGCCGCGCGCCTCCAGGGCTGCATTACCTGGTCGCCAAGGATTAAGTGGTTCTGTCAGCCCCAAGTTCATGGTTTGGTTCCAAAGCAAGGCTCGTGGTGGGGGGATCGTCACAGACCAGGGGTAAAATCAGCCAAACACGAAGAGAAAACGCCCAACTCCGACCGGGCTCGGTCCGCGCGGGTCTCGGCTCCTTTCTCGGCGAAAGTCTGGAAGCGGGTGCACGCGAACCAAATCCCAACGAGCAGCGGCTCCGGGGCGGCCGAGCGCCCGCGCCGCGCGTACATCCAGCGCGGCCGAGGCCAGGCGGGCAGCCGGCGGGCGGCCGGGAGGGAGCGCCCGGCCCGCGTTCGCCCAGCTACCTCCCGGCTGCTCCTGCGGCGCGCGGGGCTGGCGGGGACTCGAGGGGCGTCCCGGGCGAGGCGGAGAGGAGCGGCCCGAGCTGCGGCCTCGGCGCGCGGAGCTAAGAGCGAGGCGGCGGCGGCGGCGACAGGACAAAGGAGACCATGTGCGGAGGGGAGGAGGGAGAGGGAGGAGGAGTGCGCGCGGCGGCGGCGGCGGCGGCAGCTTCTCCCCGGCGGCCGCCTCCGGCTCCCCGACTGCCGTTCCCGCCTGTCTAGCTGCCCCGCGAGCGGACCAGTCCCCGTCCCGCCGCCGCCACCGCCGTCGCGGCGCTGGAGGAGACGCTCCGGGAGTCCTTAATCGGGCCGATCTCTCCGGCGCGCGGCGCGGGCGGCGCTGCAGCGTTCGGGGCGCCGGGCGGGCTGCGCGGGGCCCGCGGCGACTCCCGGCCGGAGCTCGCGGGCAGGCGGGCGGGAAGCGCCCAGGGCTGGCTCGGCTCCGGCCCGCGCTCCGCTCGCGGGCGCCTGCCTTTCCCGCCGGCTCGCCGCTCAAGTGAACTCCATCGGCGGCCGCCGCCGGCGCCGCAGGATCCCAGGCTGGACGGGTGGCGGGCGGGGGCGGCTGCACGGGGGCCCCTGGCTCCGGACTTCGCTCCCCGACTGTGCCGAGCGCGCCTGCTCCAGACGCTCACAGCTCTCGGAGCGGGACTTACTCGGCGCGCGGAGCCCGAGCCGCCGGTGCCACCGCCCCTCCTCCGTCCCGCCCCGCGCGCCCCGCCCCTCGCCGCCTCTCCTCTCGGCCCGGCGCCGGGTCTGCCCCGCGGGGGCGCAGTCCCCGGGTGCGACATCGACAGCTGTCGCTGCTCCCCCCCGCGGCTCGGGCCCGAGGTCCCCACGGCGGCCTTCCCGGCGGGCGGGCGGGAACTGCAACGCCCCGCGCCCTCCCCACAGTTGTCGCTTCTAATACTGCGCCGCGGCTGGGGAAGGCCACTAGGCCCCCGGTCTAGGCCGGTCACGTCCGTAAAGAGCAGGCTCTCTGGGCGGTTCCGAGGGCTCCACGAGAAACTGATGTGGGTAAACCGCCTGGCACACAGTAGGTGCTCAAGAGTACTAAGTCCATTGTTGAAAATGAGGGGGCGGTGGTGTTCAGAGTCTAGTATTAGTTTAAAAAAAAAAGGTCTTAATCCAACCTTATCTCCACCTGATCAAAGGCTGGGCTGCAGTTTGTTCGGTCTCAAAGATAACAGTGCCTGGCATGGCCCTCCACAAATCACACCCCCCTCCACTTCAAATCCACTGGCATTTATACCCTCCCCTCGACAAAAGCTTCCAGGTGGCTCAGTGGTAAAGAATCCGCCTGCCAATGCGGCAGATGCAGGTTCCCTCCCTGGGTCAAGAAGATCTCCTGGAGAAGGAAATGGCAACCCACTCCAGTATTCTTGCCTGAGAATCCCCGTGGACAGAGGAGCCTGGTGGGCTACCGTCCACGGGTGGCCAAGAGTAGAACACAGCTGAACAAGTGAGAGATATCAACAAATGTGGAGAGGGTTTCCACCAACAAATGCAGGGAGAGGACTGAAGCAATGCCACAGCCCAGCTCTGCAGGGATGGACATTTATCATCACTGTGTTCTCTAGGGCGTGAGGCCGGGAGGGGGGCTGAATGACCACAAACTTGGCCCCTGGTGGCTTCCCCTGAGCAACACATTCCCACCAGAGCGCCCATGTGTCCAGTCTGGCGGGTCCCTGAGTAGGATTCTGGCCTTCTTTACTCACCGTCCCAATCACAGAGTCCCCAAAAGAGTGCCAGGCCATACACAAGGGGTGAGGAAACCCTCTGCAAACACCTGGAGTTTTCATTCCACCCCAGCTGCTTGGCAGGGCTCCCTCCTTGGCACACAGGAAAATGGCTGAGATTTCCCCAGCACAAGGCAGGCAAGCAAGGCTGAGGTTGCACCTGGGAGGAAGTTCCAGTGTGCATACAGGAGCCACCGGAGGGGGGTGAGAGAGCTCCTGACTGCCCTTCATTGCCACCCTCAGCCGGAGTGCGGCTGGGCAGAGGAAGGGATGGGGCTGGGAGCGATGCACACATCATTCAAATGACACAGAGGGGGTTTCAAGCAGTCACGTCCATTTGAAGGAATGTTGAACTCCATCCCAGCTTCACCTCTTTGAAGTTGAATATCCATCACTGTTTGATTTCATGGCACTCTTGAGAAACCTCTCAAGGGGAAAAAAGTGGGTACTTGCTGTATGGCATACATTTTTTCCCCCTTTAACTTCCAAATACAATTAATTTTGGAAATAAGAGGCACTGTCTCTCTTGCTTCACAACACCCCTAAAACTCAAATGGTAGCACTATGTGGTGTGTTATTTTGTTTTTTTTTTTTTAATTTTTTTTCTTAAAAGATAGATCATAAGAGATTTTTCTCTACCCTGACTCCCAGAGTAATCAGAAGGGAAGATGTCTCCAAAGGTGTGAGTCTGGAGTTGACTATTCCAGTTGCTTATAAATGTGTCAAAAACCAGCTGAGGCCCTCAAGCCAGAGGGTATTCATTCTGAAGTTGTGGGTACAACACCAAGGTAGCTCAAAGGCAACATTAAATTTTCAAGAAAAGATATTTAGATGTTGTTTTTTGTGGGGAGCAACCAAAATGGGACTGTTTTCCTGTCTTGCTCGCTAATAAAATCAACATTACGGGGAAGAAAAGGCCTCAGCTCCTGCCTGGTCCCCTACAGGGTAACCTGAGATGCACAAATAGCACCAGGCAACTTTACCGACCAACTCAAACCACCGCTTAGCCCTGTAACATGCTGTCACTGGGCCAGGCAGCTGACACTTGCCACACCCTGCCACAGACTCTCATCTCTGATTGTCAGGGAGCAGACCTCAGATGAAAGCCTGGGACTGATCTGCATGCGTCTCTGGGTCTTGATGATCTACAATTGGGAGGAATGCAGAACCGCTAGGAGCTGAGCCTCTAGAGAACCCACAGGCTGGACCTCTGCACCACTGCGTCCCGGTATTAACCCCGCCATGTCCATGTTAACCCCGCTGGCACCCCACGCCCTGCTGCAGCCCCTACCCCGCCACTTTGATTCATTCTCAGCCTCACTAGACCCAGGAATGGGCCCATTCTGATTGGGATCCAAGTTGCTCTATTCCCCCTCCTCTCTGGCAGGGAGGAAAGCAATGTCAAAACTGGAAGGGAGTGGCTAGAGGGACAGTATCCGAAGTAGAAAGAATGAAGCAAGAAGCAAAAAAAAAAAAAAAAGGTCATCCACACACTGGGTGATGGATCTGGTCAGAGATCTGACTTGCAAGAACCTAGAAGATTTATTATATTCTCCCCTTTATTGGAATTTTAATCTACAGATTACAAAGTCAAAGGCTGGCAGCTACCCTGTCATATTTAGAAGGTTTAACGTACTGAGCACTAATGGCTTCTTAATGTCACCTTCAACCTCTGAACCAGATCTAAGAAGGGCAGGTCTCACAAAGGGGAGGCCCTGACTAGAAGCAGATAGTAAGATTATGGATTCAATGGTCTTTCTGGGGTTAGATTATTTCAGAAACAATGACAATATTTTTTTTTTCTTGTAGGATCTTGGTTCCCCAATCAGGGATTGAACCCAAGCTACAGCAATGAAAGCCTGGAATCCTAACCACTAGGCCACCAGCAAACTCCCAACAAGTTTTAATATACAACCAAAAATCTTAGGAAGCCACCTCCCTCGTGGCTGAGATGGAAAAGAATCTGCCTGCAATGCAGGGGACCTGGGTTCGATCCCTGGGTGGTAAAGATCCCCTGGAGAAGGGAATGCCTACCCACTCAGGTATTCTTGCATGGAGAATTCCATGGACAGAGAGGCCTGGGGAGCTACAGTCCAAGGGGGCCAAAAAGGGTCAAACACGACTGGTTTAGACCGACTAAACCACAATACACATGAACAAATCTGAGGCAAGTCTGTGATTAACCAGTAAAAAAATTTTTTACAAGCTAAATTGAAATATGGAGACTTCCTCATGAATTCTCAAACTACATCTAAAGACAAACTAGGAAGTTCTTCTAAATCATTCTAAATGGCAGTATTAAAGCTTAAAATATGAAATTTGATTCAACTTGTATCACAAACTACCAGACTGAGACTAAACATTTTTTGATAGGATATTTCTTATTAATTTTGGTTTTCTGTCAAGTACCTTATATAGAAAAAGTGCATTAATTTCGAGGTGTTCTCCCTCACAAATATAACTTCAGTCACTCCCTAAAAGAACACATGCTGGGTGATTCTTGGGGTGGCTTAAAGGAAGAGGAAGTCTTTACAAAAATTCCCTTCAGTTTTTCTATGTTAAATTATGTAGTTTGAAAAGACTAGGAAAGTGGAGTGATAACATATGAGTTTTGTCTCCCAACTAGTCTTAGAAAAGATGTCACCCCACCTGGCTTACTTCTGTGTCTCCTAGAGGGCTTGATCTTTTCAAATTCTAAAGTTTTTCAAGCGTTAAAAATACAAGTTTCTATTTGTTCTTTGGGGAGAGGTTAAAAGCCAGCATCTGGCCTCCATCATGACCTTGTCATTTCTGAGCCAAGAGACCCTGGGGAAAGCTCTTCTCTCTCCCAGCTCCATTTCCTCACCTGTAAAATGAGGTGACAAGAGCATCTATACTTTATAGAGCTGTTGTCACTAACAGCCCCCCAGCATGTAGCAAGCAGGATATACGTGTTGGCTACAGTAATTAAAGATGGCATTCTTGGGGCTTCCGTGGTGGTAAAGAATCCGCCTGCCAATGCTGGAGACATGGGATGGTTTGATCTCTGTTCCAGGAAGATCCCACATGCCCTGGATCAACTAAGTCCATTCCCCACAACTACTGAGCATGTGCTCTAGAGCTCGGGAGCCTCAACTACTGAGCCCACGTGCTACAGCTGCTGAAGCCTGAGTGTCTAGAGCCCGTGCTCCGCAACAAGAGAAGCCACCGCAGTGGGAAGCCTGCACTCCACAACTACAGAGCAGCCCCTGCTCACCGCAGCTAGAGGAGATCTGTGCACAGCAACGAAGACTCAGCACAGCCAAAAATAAATGAAGAAAATTATTTAAAAAATTAATACTCTCTACTTCAGAGACCAACCAAATAAGAGTATCTTCTGTATGGCTGCAATGTCTGCAGCCATGCCTTCTATGGGATTCCCTCAATGGGGATCACCACAGTCATGGTGAAAAGAACCACGCAAACATCATAAGTGACACCAGTCCCCAGCAGGGGAGACAGTGGTTTGCACCATCTGTACCAGAGCAGAGAACCCTGTCTTCACACAGGCTTTACTGTCAACAGTTCTACTAGATAAGGCCCGAACCTGGCTACAGATTACTGCATAGCCTGGGCCACATAATAAGGTGGGAGGGATGGGAATCACGTGGATCTTTCTGATGGATTATAAAGTCCAACCTTGGATCAAGCAAAAATGTTTTCAGAGTTTGCAAGGTTCTAAGACATGATCAACCTCCTAAGGGTAAGGGCATCAATTTCTTCAAATAGGAAAAGAGTGTGCATCCCAATGATGTCATCTTGCCACATTAAACGCACATTTCCAGTTTAAACAGGCTCACAAACACTGGAAAGCACCCAAACTCCAAATAAATAAATAAACAAACAGGCACAGTTTTATCTCTAACCATACAAGTGGTTTCTTATTGGTGCACAAGCGTGTTTTTGGTTCTCATTTCTTTTCTCGGTGCAGGAAAGCCACTACCTCAATTCGGTTTTGAACTTGATCATACAAGGACTGTGTCTCTGCATCTCTGTTCAGGCCACAGTCACGTAGAAGGGACAGACGTGTGTCTGGAGACAGGAGTCAAGGCTTTATTATCTATCTGGGAGGGTTTAATGGGAACCCGTTCCCTAGGATCAGCCTTCTGCCTGAACCCACCTGGCTTCTTCCGGATATAACTCACATCTTGCGATGTGTTCACATGCTGTGTGCCCCACATGGCACTAGCATGCCTACCTCAGAAGAGGCATGATGGGAGAGGAGGGCGGGCTGGCAGACGTTTTGTCCTTCTATTGCTGAGGCTGCAGGTACCTGACCAATGTCTGGGCACCTGTTGAAGTGGAGGGGGACTCAGGGCAGAAGACAGGCGCTGGGAAGCCCAGAGGGACCTGCAGGTTGACTGCGGTGCCTGGGGCCTCCCTACCCATGGCTGGCTACCAACAGCCCCGGGGGGGAGAACTAACAGGTTGCTCGTCACCAGGAAGCGGGAAACTCCCTGGGAGCAAGCTTGTCCTGCTTCCCACCTCAGCAAATTCCTGACTTTCCAAGCGGTCCAGCCCAGACATGTAAACTCTTGCAGGGTCCCAGGAATTTCTCCTGTACAGCCCAGTTCATTTTGCACTAGGGATCGTGACCTCCCCCTCCAGTGATGCACAGCGAGCCAGCCTTCTGTTGGTGCTCAGTCGTGTCCGACTCTTTGCAACCCCACGGACTGCAGCACGCCAGGCTTCCCTGTCCTTCACCATCTCCCGTAGTTTGTGCAAACTCATGTCCACTGGGTTGGTGATGCCACCCAACCATCTAATCTTCTTTTGCCCCCCCTCTCATCCTGCCCCCCATCCTTCCCAGTCCTGGGTGGCCTCAAACGCCTCTGCTGTGCCTCACGCCCCCTCTGAACAGGCCATCTCTAAACGGCAGCCTCATTACTCATCACTCTGAAGGGAGACTGCAGTAGCTCACGCTCTTCCTGCTGTAAAGCAAAAGTCTCTACCATTATATGCCTGTGTTGCTACAATTGATCACGGTGCTGCAACAAGAGAGAAGTAAATAAACTGAACTGGGTTAGTTTATGATGCATACGATTGAGACGCAGGGGGGAATAAATATTTTCCGAGTGTAGAAGTCAAGAAAAAGAATTTTACTTTCAAACTTCACAGTGTACTATAAACTACAAAGGGGAAAAACTATAAGAAACAATAAAATATCTCTTACCTAGCCACCAAATCTACATAAACTATTAATATTCAGAAGCTGACAGTCCCACCAAGAAAGGCAATGGAAAAACAAACCACCCATTCAGTCTCTGCTGGTGTTGCCCAGTGGAATCTAAACTTCTCCCAGAAGGGCACAAGAGCAGGACGATGGGGGCCGTGCCTGCCTCGTGCCCACCTGGGTTTTTCTCCCTTCTCCATCGGACCATTCAGCACTGAGGGGTGTTTGTGCTCTGGGGTCTAGAGTCCTGCATTTGCTATGGAGGTCATGTTCCCTGAGGCCAGGTAGTCACTCTGTCCTAGTTACATGCTCAAATCTCCAACACCCAGCTCCTCTCCACTATATCCCACAGAAATGGGAGTGGGGTGGGAGAACCAGGGATGATTAAAATGAGAAATGTATACAAAACGTCTGTGTGAGCTAAGAGGATGGGTAGAAAAAAATGTGTAAATAACTCAA
This sequence comes from Muntiacus reevesi, assembly GCF_963930625.1. Lineage (NCBI taxonomy): Eukaryota > Metazoa > Chordata > Mammalia > Artiodactyla > Cervidae > Muntiacus > Muntiacus reevesi. The sequence goes on from NC_089250.1 coordinate 208,099,579, forward strand.
TGAAGATGACAAATTGAGGAAAGTCAAGTGTTAGGAGGACAAGAAGGTGCTTTTGGTGAGGCATGTTCTTTGGCTGTCTTTGCCTAAATTGTCCCAGATTCTGGTTCTTAAGCAGGCTTACTGGATTTTATAATTCATGGTCCCTGGCCCGGGTGGTTAGGGGTGTGGGCTGGATGTTAGAAGGATGTTAAGTTTCAATCCAGTCTCGATTAAGATAGCTTGAATTGTGAGTTAGATTTTCCTAAGCCTCACTTTCCTCATCTGTAAAATGGGGCTAGTAACAGACTTCAACCCTTATAGTATGTTGTTGAAAATCTTAAATAATAAACTATAAGGCAACCTGTGCTTTTTATACACAAGGAAGACAGGTTAAGAAGGCCTGTAAACTGGACGCAGCCATTTCTGTTTGGGGGCAACCGAGGGGTAGTTGGTCTAGTGGTTAAAAAGCACAGCTTCTGACGACAGAACTGCTGGGTTCAACTCCTGACTCCCCCCTCCACTCCCGCTTATTAGTGCTGTGATGGTGGACAGATTGCTCTACCCCTCTGTGCCTCAGTTTCTTCACCTGTAAAATAGGGCAGTAACAGCACACACTAATATTACAGAAGCTGCTGCTGAGGGAGTGAAGAACCACTATGTGAAGGCATTTGGAGAAGTGCTCTGTCTTCACTGACTACCAGCCACCGATGAGTAGATGCTAGGTGGAGAAGAGCGGCTGACAGTCAGTGGCCTCTCTCAGCTTCAAAAATGGAGGTGGTCAAGCACCCAGTCGTTTAGGGGATGGGCTGGAGGCTGGGGGCGGGGGGGACCGAGCTGGGGGCGCCCCCGTGTGTGCCCCAGGGGCTGGACGGGAGGGGGCCCAGCAGGAAAGGCAGTCCCTGTGGTCGCCACCAGGGGCGCAGCTGTCTGTGAGTCGGCAGCTGCACTGAGCGGCCCTGCTAGAAACGGCTGCCCTGGCAAACTGGGGTTGCTGGGGAACCAACCATGGTTCCCAGTTCTCTCTGCCAGAGCCATGTGACCCACTCTGGCCCGAGTGAGCTTCCCCGAACTTCCAACAATTCCAGAGAAAACCAAGGGCCCTTGAAGCCCCCTGAGGTCTTCGGGTGGACGCTTGAATGGTTCACGTGCATCTCGAGATAGGAGCTCATGTGGCCTCCCCCGACATGTGTACAATTAAACAAGTCACACCAGGTACATCGTTAGAATTTCAGTTAAATGCTACACTGACGGGACACTGTTTTTCTGTATCTGACTTGAGGACCCCCCTTTCTAGCTTTGGTTAGTCCCAGGGAAAGACTGTGGCTAAACGAGGTCTGGGTCAGGCTTGAAATGTGATTCTAATCCTCATTTCAGGGACTTGAAATGAAAAGAGAGGGAGGAGACCAACCAAGGAGCTAGTAAACCTGAGACCAGGGAAAGACAGAGGCCATAAATTATATACCATGATGCCACTTACTGCTTCTAAGAGTCAGTCTCTCAAAATATATGTTACAATATGTTTTTCGAAAATGTATACAATTATTACATCATCTGCTCTGACATCAACCCTGTGAGGTCAACAGAGAAACGGCTCTTCTCCTCCGTATTTCAGACGAGGCAGTTGACACAGAGAGTGTAAGAACGCCCTTCGGAAGTGGAGGAGTCCGGACGATAGCAAGGTTTCAGCAGGTACGTCCTGCCCCTTCTCCTCTGTATCGGCGTCCACCGACCACATTACTCGATGAATCTTGATTCTTCACTCCCTTGGCCAAACTTGGACTTCCACATACTCCCAATGCTGAAATGGCACTTCTAGATCTAACTCAAAATAAATTCTGGCATCTAAAACCTAGAGACATTTCAAGATCCAAGAGTCATGGTAAAGGTATCTGAGCTGTGTGAATACTACTAAGATACAAGAGTAGCTTACTTGCACAGGTTTTGTTGTTTGAACGGTGACTTGCAACCCATATTAAGGTAATTTGTGAAAGAAACACGAGAAATGGTGGCCAGTTGCACTTCGGTGATCTTTCCCTTCAGCCATCTCTCTTTTCCTGGAAGCACGTTACCTGAAAGCATTAATACTCTCTAGGGTACTGGAAACTCTTTTCCTCTGTCTATACCCATGCACCTAGCAAAGCTCTTCTGCTTTCATTTTAGCTTCACTGTGCAGTCTCCTGATGATCCAAATATTTACCTGCAGAAATTCTTGTTGGGTAAGAGCCGAACATTTGCTTCTACTGTTTCGGGGAATCATATGGTCGCTGGGGTACTAGGTGGACAGCCACGATATCAGAGAATCCCCTTGGTTTATCTTTCCTGAAAGCATTCTTATTGACCAATGTTTCTGATTCTTCCCCCTTGTTCTGGTCTTGGTTTTCCTCCCTGTCCCTTCCACATCAACAGGATGGAGCAGGAAACTCTAACATGGCCATTCCAGGCACCTCCACCTCTGTGGCTTCATCAGCCAAATGGGTGTACTCTGCAAATGGTCAACCGCTATACAAACACCAGTTGCTAAGAACATTCATGGCAGTTAAGGGTAAGGGTAAGCCTGCCTGTCCGCAAAGACCTGCTAATGCCCCTCTGGTCCAGTACAATCTCCACTTACAGACTTTTACTGAAAATTATTAAGCCAGCACTTTCTTCTGCTCAAAACTCCAGTTTCTCTGGAAGGTTTCCTTAGGGATATATATTCAAGACAATGTCTGATAGGTTTCCTGGCTCATCTCTGAACACTGTGATTCCTTTGCGGGGCATAAATGTCCTTTGCGAGAATAAGCAGTAACTTTGAGAACAAAGATTCAATCTCTTGAGGGCCAGGACTGTGCCCTTACCCACCCCACCATCATCATTCCTCTAAACATCTTGGTACTCTCATGCCTTACACCTAACAGGTGGTCAGTAAAGTGTCAGGACAACAGGTTAGTGAGTGAAATGACCATTTCCCTGCCAACTAAAACAGAAGAGAATGAAGACATTGTTTCAAAAAGAAACTAAACGATAAAGTACCTCCCACAAATTGCTGCCAGTCTAGGACTCCGTAGAACACAGAAACCCACCGTCATAAGGTGAGCGACAGAGCCCATTTAACTTCTCTTGAAAATAGAATACTCTCTCCATTCATCCCACCCTCTCCTTCCCCTATGCGTTCACAAGCCTGTTCTCTATGTCTGCGTCTCAATTGCTGCCCTGCAAATAGGTTCATCAGTACCATCTTTCTAGACTCCATAGAGCATGGAAACATATACACTACCATATGGAAAACAGACAGCCAGTGGGAATTTGATGTATGACTCAGGGAGCTCAGATTAGTGCTCTAAGACAACCTAGGGGCGAGGACGGGGTGGGAGGTGGGAAGAAGGCTCAAGAGGGAGGGGACATAGGTATACCTGTGGCTTTTTCATGTTGGTGCATGCCAGAAACAACACAATACTGTAAACTAATTATCCTTCAATTAGAAAAAAAAAAAATAAAGAGAAAATTGATTACTAATACCACATCGACCACTTAAGCTGCCATTCTCCCACGGAAGGTGGAGCTCAAGCTCTCTACCCTGGAATCGAGGCTGGCTCTGTAACTGTTTGGACCAAGAAAATGTGGAGGAAGTAATGCTCTGGAACTTCAGAGCTTGTTAAGGCAGTAAGAAGAACTTCTTCAGGTGTGAAGTAGGTCTGGCAGCTTCCGTTTCCTTCCTCTTGGAACCCAGACACCATGTTGTGAGGAAGCTCAAGCAGCAACACATAGGGGAGAATTCAAGCCAGGGAACCAAGGATTTAGGCGAGCTCCCAGCCAAAAGCCAGTAACAACCTGCCAGCCTCTTGGGAGTGGCTCCTCCAGCTCCGATTGAGCTCGCCTCAGCTGATGCCACGTGCATCAGAGAGAAACTATCATGCCCAAACTGCAAAAGTGTAAGCAAATAAGTCATTGTTGTGTTTTCAGCTCTTAATTTGTAGTTTGTTACAAAGAAATTGGTAATGGACATAACCATCTAAGTCAGTGCCAATGTTCAGAAAAAGGAAGAAGATGAACACACGCAAGGATGAGACAAGCCATGAGCATCATCTTTGTATTCTGGCCTCTGCAAGGGAATGGCCAGGACCTTGAATTCAGGGAAAGAACCCTACTGAAACAGAGATAAAGAGCACCAACCGAAAAATCCTAAAGTCAAAAAAATCATTGTCAAACCAAGGCAAAGTTTTCTATTTGATAAAGTAGGAGAAAACTTAACATGACAATGTTAATGAAAGAATAAATCTGATCTCTCCCTTTCCTTTCGGAGGCTGTGACTGCTTGCAAAACTAGAAAGTCTTTAGTAATCCCCGCTCTTATCTAAAACAGATTGCAGTTTTAAGCACAGCCTCGTGAAACTGCAGGTTCAAAGGAACCTGAAACCGCATTAGCATAAAATCTGGAATTCTCATTTCCACCAAATGCACAGCTGCCATCTGACAGCTCTGCTGTGATTTCAGTTTCAAATAGAAACTGAAAGTAGCTGAGGTGGTGTGGGCCACAGGCTCCGTGCTTCCCATACTGGCTCCCTCCCCACGCTCACACATTCGAGGGAGTCTCAGAGGTGCACCCAAAACCTTCGGTGATGAAGCGAACCCCCTATGTGGCAACCCACCCAACAAGACTAGCTCCAAAGCCACGGATGGGCTTTTCAGTAAGGAGGGCTGGGGGTTGCCCATATATATTATGAGTACTCGGCTAACATTATTAGAAGTGTCAAATATTTTTTAAGTAAATTCCCACCAAGCTGCTAGGACTGAGTGGGTAGGGGAGGCAGAGCACCTTTTCCCGGGTTCTGCATTATAAATGCCAAGAAACCCACACTCCACACGCTCACATTTAAATGCCAGCAGGTATGCTGCCTCACTTTCATGATTCACTTAACACCCTCTCAGCTTTCTCCTGAGGCAATGACAACTCTAGGCAACTACATTTTAATTCTGGAAAACCCAAGGGGGGAGGGGTTGCTTTGTCTGCTGCTGAAATACCATCACCTCTGGGATAAAAAGTTACACCTCTTTGTATAGGGAAGTGGGGAAAATGCTCAGATGTGTCTGATTCCCTTGAGGAATACATGTGCTGTAGAAGGAGGTTCCTACCCCCATATAGAGAGGGTGGATTTGCCCAGAGCATCCCAAACTTCCTCCTCTGATCCTCTGCACGAATTCAACTGACAGCTGGCGGGGCCACGCGCGCAGCACACAAGAAGCTGGCTGAAGCCGCCCAGGGAGCGAGAGGCAAGGCCCCCGCCTCCTTCCCCACGTGCCTCCCGCTGCCTGTGGGTCCTCCAGCCACCACGCCCCGTTCCCAGCCATCTGCTCCTGAGCCAGGGTGTGGGTGTTAACTTAACATCCATCTTCACCAATGCAAGTGATGGGGACGGGGCCCATGTGCAGTCCAAGCATCCTGGGCCCAGAGGCTCACGGGAGGTGAGGGGGGTGGTCCTTCAGCCACTCACTTCCACCCGGGTTTGCGCCTCCTTACAAGTTCCTCTACTGTTAGTGTACAACTTTTCATATTCTCCAGGAGGGAAAAAAAAAATGTAGCGAGCATCTGGTATTTACACAGAATCTTAGAGGGAGTTGACGGATTTAATTACAAGTGTTAGTAAAACAGGAAAGTTGTAGCCAGGCTTTCAAATAGCCACTCGCCTAAAAGGAACAAGACCTACCTTTGTGCTGCTGGTGAAGAATGCCATTTATTTTCCTAGCGATGAATTTTCCTGGAGAGGGGGAGGTTGGGGAAAACACAGTTGCTGGCTGGTAGCTTTCACGTAAATTTATGATGTCCTTCTTATACAAAGATCAAGCCGCAAACAACATTCAACTCGGCTGCGTGCGCCAAGTTGTTTTTCCATCCCCACTAGTGGTGATGGATGGATTTTCTGTTACCAGCGCTCACTGAGAGCCAACATCGTGTATTTATGAAATGACTGGTGGGTTTAAAGGTAAAACATAAGGCCAGGAAAACGATTACAGATAACTAGCCTATGTGAGGATTAGAGAAATGAGCTGATCGTCATCGGCAGCAGTCTCTGGTGAGTTTTAAAAACTGCTTGAGGGCCACTGTGGGTCATTACAGGTCAGGTCAGGCGCTGAAAAACGCTGTACTGGATTAACAAAGTCAGGAGACATGAGTGTTAGAACATGCCCACGGCACCTGGCTGCGGCTTTTAATAAGTCACTGAACCTTCGGTTTACCAATAAAATGCATACAGGTTGGGATGGGATGAATCATCATCTCCTCTCTCTCTCACTCACTCTTTTCTATATTAAGGTCTTGTGATTGTACTTGATCTAATATCTAGATTATAAACAGAGAACAGTCTCTGTGCCAGAAAGCAGTATTTTTCGCCTTCTGTTTTCTTGGCGGTTTCGTTATTAATTTCTAAGGAGGGCATACTGTTTGACATACCTTTTCTGAGGTGCCCCACTCTTGGAATTGCCCGATAGACCAGCAAAATGTCAGCAGTATGCTACGGTTTGCATTTCATCCTTCCAACTGGTAAAGTACCATTTAACTTTCTCATCAAAACAGTCGAGGCTCAAGTGGGCCTCTTTAGCTCTGTGCCTCTATCGCTTGGTACCCGGGTTCATTAAGCCTATTTGCCAGCTTTGTGTTTTAAAAGCAAAGCCAAAAGGGTTAATGTGTCATCATGCTCTCTTTAATCTGAAATCCACAGGGAAAGGACTTCAGAAAGGGAAAAAAAAACCCATATACCCTCTCCTTAACCTCCCCCCCCCCGCCAGACACACACACACACACACACTCTCTCTCTCTCTCTCACACACACACACACCAGAACACTGCACGACTGGAAGCTGGCCTTTGTCTTCCTCAGACCATTCTGAGCCAAGGCAATGTGCACACCACATTGGGAATCAATTTAATCATTTCTGACTTCTCAACAATCAAATAAAACAATAAATAGCCTGAACTGGGTTTGAAGGGGAAGAGGACCACATGTATTTCCTCTCAGGATTTTTTTTTTTTTAAACATGAAAGTTTGGCTTGAAAAGAACTTATTGCACAGGCACATGTGGCCTCAATAGGATAGATCTTTAACCGATGAGACAGATTCCAGATTCAGGCACACAATATCAGGATTTAAGTCCTCAGAATTCGGTAATGGAAAGTTTGGGTCACATTAAGGGCTGTAGGATCCAGGGATAAGATTTAGTTTTGAATTAACCTCTCGGGCAGCCTGAGCTCTCCCCCTCAGAAGCACCATATGTCTCCAATTCTACGTCGTTCCTTCTCTCTTGGCACTTCCCATTCGATGGACCAGAAAATTCCTGGCTTTAGACCACTTCCCTGAATATTTATCGTTGACTCTCATTCTGAGAATTACTTTTTTTTTTTAAGAAGCTCTTTTAAAATAGTTCCTGACATTTTATTTTGAAAAACCTCAAACTTACAGAAAAGATAAAAAGGATGGTATGAATAATACCCAAGGCCCTTCATTTATATTGCTTGACTGGTAACATGTTACCATACCGAGTTTATCTCTCAACACTCTTGAACTGTATTAAGACACACATGGGACTTCCCTGGTGGTCCAGTGGTCAAGACTCCGTGTTCCAATGCAAGGGGTGTGAATTTGATCCCTGGTCGGGGAGCTAAGATTCCCACATGATGTGCAGCCAAAAAAGGGGGCAAAAAAAAAAGACACCACTCTAAACCAATACCGACCATTCTCCCACTGAGAACAATCAGTAAGTTAAAAATAAAGAAAGAAATTGCTTTGGACAAGATAAATCTAAAACACTGTCAAAAAAAACAGCCAGGCAGAAGGCCAGAAATTCGGCACTGGACCACAACAGAGCGGGGCTCAGAATCAGAGATTAGGTGGGGGTGGGGGTGTCCTCCACAAAGAGAGGAGAGATGTGAACACCAAGAGCAAACACTGGAATGGGAAGAAGCAGAACCGAGGACAACAGCCAGACAGGATCCACGCCTCCTGGGCCAGGGAGGGCGCACGTGGGAGGGAGAATCAAAGAACATCCCCCTGTAGAACCGAGGAAGGGCAGGAGTTCCAGGACAGAGTGGGCGGGCTCAAAAATGGCCCAGGGCTTTCAAGATTCTGGAGGACAAGGACTGAGGAAAGACAGATGGAGAGAGGCAGGAAGTACAGACTGCTTTTGAGGAGTGTAAGGGAGAAGGGCTGGAAAGAAATAGCAAAGTGCACATGTAGGCCATGAGTCTGTGTTCGGCTGTCTGGAGAGAGGGCTGAAGTCTGGCATGCCACCCTTTACTGAGTGCAATTGAACACACCCTTGTGCACTACCTCCTTCTCCATGTACATATGCATCCCTGCACAGGGAGATATACAGTACACACATATGTATACTTATGATTTTCTATGTGTGTCTCATATATATTTTTAATAAAGAGGATTCATTTATGACAAGTCAGTAGTAAACTAGCCACATGTCATATAATACTTTACATTCATAGACCATTTTGTCCATGAGATGTAAATGAAAGCATAAAGAGAAAGAAACTGTGATAGCAGTGCATAAGTTTTAAAACGTGGCTGCAAAGGCAACAATAAACAAAATGAAAAGATAACCCACAGAATTGGAGAAAACATTTGTAAATGATGTGACCGGCAAGGGGATCAGTCTGCAAAATTTACAAACAGCTTATGATGCTTAACGGCATCAAAACAAACAACCCAATAGAAAAATGGGCAGAAGACCTAAATAGACATTTCTCCAAAGAAGACATACATATGGCCAGCAGGCACTTGAAAAGATGTTCAACATCGCTAATTATTAGAGAAATGCAAATCAAAACTACAATGAGATATCATCTCACACCAGTCAGAATGGTCATCATCAAAAAATCCACAAACAATAAATGCTGGAGAGGGTGTGGAAAGAAGGGAACCCTCCTACACTGTTGGTGGGAATGTAAATTGGTTCAGCCACCACGGAGAACAGTATGGAGGTTCCCTGAAAAGCTTTAGAGCTACCATATGACCCCGCAATCCCACTCCTGGGCCTATATCCAGAGAAAAGCATGGTACATGCACCCCAGTTCATTGCAGCAGTGTTTATAATAGCTACGTCATGGAAGCAACCTAAATGTCCATCAACAGAGGAATGCATAAAGAAAATGTGGTACATATATATGTGGAATATTACTCAGCCATTAAAAACAACGAAATAATGCCATGTGCAGTAACATGGATGGAATTAGACTGTCCTACTGAATGAAGTCAGTCATACAGTGAAGAAGCAGCATTGTATGGCATCCTTTAAATGGGGAATCTAAAAAGAAATGACACAAATGAACTTACAAAACAGAAACAGACTCACAGTCTTAGAGAACTGAAATTACTCACAGTTGCTGGTGGGGAAGGATGGGGGGGCGGGGAGGGTAGTCAGGGAGTTTGGGGTGGACATGTACACACTGCTGTATTTAAAATGGATAACTGCTGGGCATACATACCGAGGAAACCAGATCGGAAAGAGACACGAGCACCCCAACGTTCATCGCAACACTGTTTATAATAGCCAGGACATGGACGCAACCTAGATGCCCATCAGCAGATGAATGGATAAGAAAGCTGTGGTACATATACGCAATGGAATATGACTCAGCCATTAAAAAGAATACATTTGAATCAGTTCTAATGAGGTGGATGAAACTGGAGCCCATTATACAGAGTGAAGTAAGCCAGAAAGAAAAACACCAATACAGTATACTAACGCATATATATGGAATTTAGAAAGAGGGTAATGATAACCCTGTGAGACAGCAAAAGAGACACAGACGTACTGAACAGTCTTTTGGACTCTGTGGGAGAGGGCGTGGGCGGGATGATATGGGAGAATGGCATTGAAACATATAAATTATCATATGTCAAATGAATCACCAGTCCAGGTTCGATGCATGAGACAGGGTGCTTGGGGCTGGTGCACTGGGATGACCCAGAGGGATGGGATGGGGAGGGAGGTGGGAGGGGGGTTCAGGATGGGGAACACATGTACACCCATGGCAGATTCAAGTCAATGCATGGCAAAACCAACACAATATTGAAAAAAATAAAAATAAAATGGATAACCAACAAGGACCTACTGTATAGCACAAGGAACTCTGCTCAATGTTATCTGGCAGCCTTCATGGGAGGGGCGTTTCGGCAAGAATGGATACATGTGTATGTACAGCTGAGTCCCTTTGATGCTCATCTGAAACTATTACAACATTGTTAATCAACTCTGTGTGTGTGTGCACTCAGTCGTGTCCAACTATTTGTGACCCCATGGATTCCTGGCTCCTGTGTCCATGGGATTTCCCAGGCAAGAATACTGGAGTGAGTTGCCATTTCCTACTCCAGGGTAACCTTCCCGACCCAGGGATCGAACCTGTGCTCCCCTGCGTTGGCAGGTGGGTTCTTTACTGCTGCATCATGAGTTAATCAGCTGTATCCCAACACAAAATAAAAAGCTAAAAATATCATGGCTGCACCTGCGTGGACACTCTTACATGGAGAAGCTGGTCTCCATCCCTCCCCTGCGGCTCCTGCCCTCCATCTCCTGGACGCTCACGTTCCGGACGTGCCCTCTCAGGAGACGCCACCCAGAAGCCAGCTGCTTTCTGTGGGGAGCGACCGGCCACGTGGGCAGAGCCTGTGCAGGTGGCCCGGTGGGTGGACCAACCCAGCCCAGCTTGCCTGAGCCATCCGTGCCCAGGCGCGGGACGGGTGAGTGAAGACATCTCGGGATGATTCTCACTCTCAGACACTCCAAGCCACCCAGACAGCGTGGAGCAAACAAGTCCTTCCTGCCTCGTGCTGTCCAAGTACCCCACGAGCTGAATCTGGGTGCGTAACAGGGCTTGGTTGCTTTCCACCACTAGGTCTGGGGTAGCGAACCGGCACAAACTTGAGTGTGGGTTTCCTGCTTTGCTTTTGCCTTTCCCATAATCAGGTTGTTCAATTTCAGAAGCTGCTTCCGTGACTGGGTGGGGAGTGGGGGGCAGGGAGTGGGGGCAGGAGGGGTGGTTAACTGGAACCTTGCTGGCAGCACGGGTTACCCCTGAGATGGGGCGGGATGCTTAAGAACGGGATGCGTGTGCACTTAGTTGCTTCCGTCGTGTCCGACTCTTTGCGACCCTGTGGACCGTGGCCTTGCCAGGCTCCTCTGTTAATGGGATTCTCTAGGCAAGAACACTGGAGTGGCTTGCTATCTATGCCCTTCTCCAAGGGATCTTCCCAACCCAGGGATCGAGCCTGCATCTCCCATGTTTCCTTCATGGCAGGCAGATTCTTCACTGCTGAGCCACCAGGGAATTTCAAGAACTAGAAATTCCCAATTGGAATTGTGGGGCGCGGGGATGTATCAAGTCACACACTGGGAGCTCTTACTATGTCACTTTTAAAGGACTCCACAAGCCCAGAAAGAAAAAAAAAAAAAAATCACCAACACCAAAAAAACTTGATAAATATTTTCCATAACAAAACACAATTGGTTGCAATGGGATCCAGCTCTGTTCCTCATTAGTTACCCTTCACTTGTCAGACAAGCTCCATATCTCACTGAAATCCACGGTGGATTCTTTATAGTTGGCTGGGAAATGTGACTATACATTTCCTTTATACCACATGCTTTCTTAAGCCTGCTTTTAAATCTAGAGTGCATGCTTTGCTCCCCTTTCCCACAGGAGAAGGAGCTTCAGCTTCCAGTGAGAGGTAAAAGCAGGTCACGGCGGCCGCTTCTGAAGGGGCTGCTCGCGGAGCAGGTGGGGAAGGCCAGGCTGCCATTATCAGTGGCTACCAGGTACCCCAGGATCATTCCAGGTGATAAAACACTTGGCTGACACCAGAAAAAAGAATCATCACTCCTTCTCCTCTACCCCTCCCTAACTCCCTCTTCTTCTCCCTTTTTTTTTAAAAGGAGGCTTTTTAGCCTCATTAAATGAAACCTTATCTCTGAAAGACTGCAATCCTCAGCAAATGACAACTGCGCCTAATCTCATTTTCTGACAAGTGATTCTGACAGCACCTTCCTTTTGATTTCTGAGACATGTAGTTAGACATATATTAATCTGTCAGTCATCATCCCGAGGAAGAATGAAAAAAAAAAAAAAAAAACAGAAAGAAGTGAACATTTGTGAATATGAAGGGGGGATAAGAGGCTGCGACACCCATTTTAACTGATGCGTGAACATTCCTTTCTCAGGTGCTCCCCTCCCCCTTGCAGCACAGGGACCATCCACAGAGGGGAGATGGAACCCACCCACCCAAGGGTCTGGTGGGACAGGCAGTCAGGGCGTTGGGTCACACGGTCCAGCGGAAAGAGTGTGTGTTCCTGCATGAGACAGACTGGGCTGCAATCCCTATAGAGGCTGTGGATCACACAGGCTTTTTAATCTCTGCACCCGAGGAGCCTGTCTGTAGGATATGGCTCCTGGCAACTATTAGCTCTAAAGATGAGAGTATTTTCATGTAATTCATGGGCAGGAATACAGCAGGCATTCAGTGTACAGAAATACTGGGCTTCCCAGGTGGTTCAGGGGTAAAGAACCCGCCTGCCAATGCAGGAAGACACAGGAGACATGGGTTCCATCCCTGGGTTGGGAAGATTTCCTGGAGTAGGAAATGGCAACCTGCTCCAGTATTCTTGCCTGGGCAATCCCATGGACAGAGGAGCCTGCTGGGCTATGGTCCATGGGGTTGCAAAGAGTGGGGCATGACTAAGCACACACACACAGAAATACTACTGTGATTTCTACTAAGGTCTTCCAGAAAAGTAGGTGATTCCAACTTTGCATTGGGGGAGCAGGAGGAAAGACAAGCTGTACCCCACTCCCCAAGAGGCTATGTGTGTAGAAAGAACTGCAGGGTAGCTGCAGAAAGAACCCTTCCAGAACTGCAGGGTAGCTCCCTCATTGATAGCCGGGAAGAACCATATTAACATTAGCACCAAGCAACTATTTAAAATTCAGTCTATTATGTGAGAGTTGAACCATAAGAAGGCTGACATCACTTTGCCGACAAAGGTCTGTATAGTCAAAGCTATAGTTTTTCCAGTAGTCACATAGAATTGGACCATTAAAGAAGACGGAGTGTCGAAGAATTGATGCTTTTGAACTGCGGTGCTGGAGAAGACTCTTGAGAGTCCCTTGGACTGAAAGAAGATCAAACCAGTCAATCCGAAAGGAAATTAACCCTGAATATTCATTGGAAGGACTGATGCTGAAGCGCCAATACTTTGGCCACGTGATGTGAAGCGCCGACTCACTGGAAAGACCCTGATGCTGGGAAAGATTGAGGGCAGGAGGAGAAGGGGACGACAGAGGATGAGGTGGTTGGATGGCATCACCGACTCAATGGACACGAGTTTGAGCAAACTCCACGAGATAGCAAAGGACAGTGAAGCCTGGAATGGTGCAGTCCACGAGGTCCGCAAAGAGAAGGACATGACTGAGCGACTGAACAACAATTACACGTTTTGCTCCTAAATCGTATTAAAGAGCCGAGATACAATATTACCCTCTTTGTTTATAACCTGAAAGTAGATCCTGAACTCTGTGACCAAAGGGTCTGTAAAGTGTACTGTGTTTCTTTTGAGGGGTGAGGACAGTCTTAGGAACCTGATCTGTCATAGGTCACTCTGGGGTGAACCAAGTCAATGTACCTATTTGAGCAAATACCAGGAGGTCTGATATTTTCTAACATCGTTCATCCATTGATTACCTTACACTGGGAGATGTCAGCAACGCAAGCTTTTCTCTTTTTGCTCAGAGAGAAGCACAGACTTGTGAAGGGAAAAGAAAAATTCTCTGTCTTTACCAAAGGGCAGGGATAGGTCAGGTGTTCGGGCTTCTCTTCTGAGAGCACAGAAGATGAGTCACCGATGGAGACTGCCTAATCAGCAAAGCTAGGCTGCTCCCATCTCTGTTTGGTTTTTAAGATGAGGCAAAAGTCTGACCACAGATTCTCCCATTATTGAGCCTGAAAATAGATCCAGAAAGGTCTTCTCTAGAAGGAAACCACTCCCTAAGGACGAGCTTCTGAGTGATGCACCTTAACTCGTCCACAGCACCCCCAAATAAAACAAAGCAAAACTCCTCTTCTAAGCCACACTTCACACTGATTCCATCTCCCAGGGCCTGTTATTAGATGGGTGTGCTCAGCTCTGGGCTTTCCCAGGTGGCTCAGTGGGTAAAGAGTCTGCCTGCAATGTAGGAGATGCAGGCAGAAACGGGTTCAATCCCCACTCAGGAAGATCCCCTGAAGGAGGGCATGGCAACCCACTCCAGTGTTCTTGCCTGGAGAATCTATGGACAGAGGAGCCTAGAAGGCCACAGTCCATGGGGTCTCAGAGAGTCAGACAGGACGGAAGTGAAGCACACACGCCTGTGCTGAGTATGGCTACATGAGAGCCAGGGAACAAGGAATGGAGGAGAAAAAAGGAAAAGAGTTTATGGGATCATTTTCATCCACTTCTTAGATATTAAAAGTTTTCTCCTTTGAAGAATAGGCACCTCCTATGACACACCTCTTTATTTCTTCCTCTCCACTCCATCTCTCTCTTTTTAAACCTGGGGACTTGGCTATAGATCTGTCTTGCTAGCTTTACAGCCTACGATAAGGAAATAAACAGAGAACCACAGGGATGGCTGGTGTGAGGGCACCGGGGAAGGGCAGACGGGGAGAGGGAAGCATCCACACTCGGGCAGCATCACTCTCCGCAGTCAGCGATGCAGAGGGTGGGCACTTAACTCCCCTGCCATGGTCCCCCCGCCCACACCAGCACTGCGCTACCGGGGCAACAGCGGGCCCCGGAGGAGGACAAGTTTCTGTATGAGGGTGCAAACAGGACCAAGGAAAAATCCTGGAAGAAAGACACTGGATTTCTGCAAATGGACACTTTTTTTTTTTTTTTGTAAAGCAAAAATGAATCAGAAAAGACTCCAAGCAACAGAAACGTCCTTGAAGAAATCTGGCCTTTAGGTAACTACTCCACATTTGTTAACTAAGATTTTAGTCTCAAGGAAAACGGATGAGGAGAACAGATGACCACTCACAACCCATGTCCACCGTGGGGACACCAGGGATTTGAGAGGTGTCCTGTTAAGAGTCCATCAGACAGTCTCGGAGTCACAGTCTAGTCTGTGCTCTGACCAGCCCCATGGCTCCACAGGGCTCCATCCGTGAAGGGGACTTTGGAATATTCGCCCCCTCAGGATTTCTGTGATGAGGAGTCTCATATTTTAAAAGCACGACATCAACTCCAAAAGGAGTCCCAGAGTATATTTACATGTATATACATTAGCACACCCTTGGCATACATTTATGTGTGGGAATGTTGGGTGTTACTGTTATTACTGTGCTCAAAAAGATGTCCCCAGAATCTGAGAGAAAAATTACAATGAACAATAATTAAAATACAGGGAATGAGCCTGCAAAATTGTAGAAGCAGCACAAGAGCACCAAGTGCTCAGTTGTGTCTGATTCTCAGCGACCCATGGACTGCAGCCCGCCAGGCTCCTCTGTCCATGGAGTTCTCCGGGCAAGAATACTGAAGTGGGTAGCCATTTCCTCCTCCAGGGGATATTCCTAAGCCAGGGATGGAACCCTTATCTCTTGCATCTTTTATCCTAAGGGCAGCTCAATAACTGCCCTTGAGAATCTGAAAAGCGATAAAAGAAGTGCCCTTATTTATGGAGGCCATGGGCAAGCATGTACATGATAAACTGTGTCTGCCCTGGGCCGTGACTGGACACAGGGGTGGGGCCCAGTGTCTTTTCTGGGTCACTTCTAGCTCTCCATTCTATGAAGCCTCATCCGTGACACTTTCCTGAGGGCTTGGAATCAAGAACTCTGAGTCAGTGGGTCTGAAGAGCATTCATCACCTTTGATGGCTCAACTTGAAGCAAGAACCTAGACCCAATTTTCTTTCCTCACCCTGTAATAACAGTGACAAACCTTAATCTCAGATTAAAACGGTCAGCCTTCTTACTCAACACTTGCTATTTCTGACACAAGCACATGAGAATCAGGGCTTCTGTATATCTCGGTTGCTCAGTCGTTTCCGACTCTCTGCGACCCCATGGACTGTAGCCCACCAGGCTTCTCTGTCCATGGAATTCTCCAGGCATGAATACTGGAGTGGATTGCCATTCCCTTCTCCAGAGGAACTTCCAAACCCAGGGATCGAACACTGTTCTTCTGCATTGCAGGCGGATTCTTGACCATTTCAGCTACAAGGCAGTCTGTGGGCTTAGATGTGGATGGAATCGATTATAATTTGACGAAGAGCAGAAAGAGAAGTATTAACAATCATCATTTCATTTATGAAGTCTTCTATCCCTTACCCGGACTCTTGGTGTGCCCGAAAGTCAATTAAAAGAGGGTTCTATTAAAAATAATTTTAATAAATTTAAGTTCTAATAAAAAAAAATTCCTGGTGGCTCAGACAGTAAGGCATCTGCCTGCAATGCAGGAGACTCGGGTTTAATCCCTGGGTCGGTAAGATCCCCTGGAAAAGGAAACGGCAACCCACTCCAGAAGAATTGCCTGGAGAATCCTATGGACAGAGGAGCCTGGTGGGCTATAATCCATGGGGTTGCAAAGAGTTAGGCATGACTGAGTGATGAACACTTTCATTTTCACTTTCTATGGCGAGGGTGGGATGTTTCGAAAGAATAGCATCGAAACATGTATATTATCTATAGTGAAACAGATCACCAGCCCAGGTTGGAGGCATGAGACAAGTGGTCGGGCCTGGTGCACAGAGAAGACCCAGAGGAACTGGGTGGAGAGGGAGGTGGGAGGGGGGATCGGGATGGGGAATACATGTAACTCCATGGCTGATTCATGTCAATGTATGACAAAACCCACTTCAAAATTGTAAAGTAATTAGCCTCCAACTAATAAAAATAAATGAAAAAAAAAATATATAAGAAATTTTAAAAAATAAAAAAAAATAAAAAATTTGAAACAACTCAAACATCCATAGTGAATGGATAAGTAAATTATAGTGGATCATAATATGAAATACCAAAAAAAAAAAAAAAAACCCCACAAACCAAGTAAAATGTTAAAAAGCCAAATGCCATTATTAACCAAGTGTCTGGGAGAGAGAGAGTGTCAGAGAGAGCAGGGGCTCGGTCACCAGTTGGGGTGTGGGGGCGACACACATCTAAGATGAGACGTATTGAGAGAGGAACATTGAAACTTACACTACCACACGTAAAATAGATCGCCAACGGGAATTTGCCGTTTGTCTCAGCAAACTCAGATAGGGGCTCTGTATCAACCTAGACGGGTGGGATGGGAAGGGAGATGGGAGGAAGGTTCAAGAGGGAGGGGACATATGTACACCTGTGGCTGATTCATGTTGAGATCTGACAGAAAACAAACAGAATTCTGTAAAGCAAATATCCTTCAATTTAAAAAAAAAAAAAAAGCACTAAATGCCATTATTAAATAAGTATTTGGGAGGGAAGGTCTAGAGAGAGCAGGGAATGGGTCTCCAGGGGGGCGGACCCACACCTATGGTGAGTGCTACCTGGATGCTTAGCACTGCGAGCACACCTGTGTTTTGCCAAAAAGTAAAACGTAAGGCTCTCCGTGGCCACCCTACAAGTGGGCGCCTCAACCTCCTCTTATATTTCCAGTTCTTTTGCATCCTGTGTCCTGCCTGCTTTGCTTCCAAAAGGCAAGTGTGCTTGTGTGTGCTAAGTAGCTTCAGCCATGTCCAACTCTCTGTGACTCTATGGACCGTAGCCCGCCAGGCTCCTCTGTCTATGGGATTCTCCAGGCAAAAACACTGGAGTAGGCTGTCATGCCCTCCTCCAGGGGATCCTCCCCACTCGGGGATCAAACCTATGTCTCTTGTATCTCCTGCATTGGAAGGTGGGTTCTTTACCCGAGCGCCACCTGCGAAGCCTTCAAAAATGCACATCCCCTACTCACTGGCATGAGATGCATGGTGTGTCTCTTTGAATCTGCTGATTGTGCTTGCTCCCCTGTCCAGGACAGCCGTGAAGCATTCTCAGTGCTCTTGTTCCAAAGAAGCATCAAGCCAGAATCACACAGAAAATGCTGTCGTGACGGCTCTTCATGAAACAACCTCAACACTCAAAGGATTGACAAGGAGTTGCCTAATTCTGACTGCAGTCTTTATTAAGAATCTGAAGAGACGGGACTTCCCTGGAGGTCCGGTGGGTAAGAATTTGCCTTGCGATGCAGGGAATGTGGGTTGGATCCCTGTATGGGGAACTAAGATCCCACATGCCATGGAGAAACTAAGGCTGTGTCTCACAGCTAGAGGGTTTGTGCGCCACAACAAAAGATACTGCGTGATGCAACCGAGATGCCGCCTGCCGCAACTAAGGCCTGATGCAGCCAAATAACGTCAATAAATAAAAAGAATCCGAAGGGGAGAGTTACCTGCACATCAGGACAGTGTACACAGTAGAGACTCGGGTTTTAGATGACTCTGCGCCTCAGTTCCCTCGTCTATGCATGGAAGGGGCTGCACTAGCTACCTCCAGTCCCTTTCAGCTCTAAAATTCTATGCTCCGTGTCTATATCGATGCAACGCACGGGCCTTTTCTCTGCTGAACTCTCTGCACCTCTGTAGGGCAAAAGGAAGCCAGAGAAACTGGAGATCCTTAGAAGTATATAATCTGAATAACCAGAAGGGATGTAATTAAAATCAGGGTTCTGTTCCCACAAACACACCCAAGGATCTGCCCATAAAAAAAAACACGGTGGTAATTAACGAACCTGCCAACCACACGCCTCTGCTTTCCAGGCCCCGCTGGGCTGAGAGGCGAGTCGGCCTCGGAGTCTGGGCTCCTGGCCTCCCTGCTCAGCCGGCCAGCCTCGCTCCAGCCTGCTGTTCGGGTGTGCTTTTAGCCTACGGCTCTTCGAGAGAGGGGAGCATTCTCTAGTCATGTAGGGGCACGAATACATTTCTGGAATTTTCAAAATCATTAAAACGATGAAAGGAGAATCTAAGGGGCTGGCGTGTATCAGGATATGCCCACATCTGCGAGTAAAGCCTCCTCTTTTCTCTCTGCCTGGAAGAGACCGTCACAGAGAAGGTGCCAATTTGGTTCCTTGCGAACCTGGCTCTGGAGGAACGCTCCTCTCCCCCAAGCTGCCACCCCCTCCCCAGGGCAGCGTGCACCCCCGTCCAAACGCTCCAGGACCCAGACATTCCGCGGGCTGGGCCAGCCCCCTGGCAGCCTTCTGACAAGAGCAAAGTCTATTTTCAGACGTCTCCTCCGCTTTTAACACGTGTCATGTGTTCACCCAGACTGGCCTGGCAGCCCAGAAATTATATTTGTCCTGTCAACGGGCTAACCCGATAAACTCCAAGCGCCCCGGCCAGGGAATGCGAGGCCACCTGGGGACAGGCCGGGCGGTTGGCTTCAGCAGAACACACTTGTCAGGATCTTGAGATAACACGGAGGCGAGGTGTTCTCGAGTGCATTCCAAAAGGAAGCGCTGGGAGAGGTACTGAGTTCTCAGACGTGTCCAGAGGCGAGGCCCTGAGGGTAAGGAACCACGGGGACCCGGCACTCTGCTGATCAGCACACCTGCTCATCTGAGCTCCACCACGGAGGAGACCTGACCTCAGGGTCCTGCCGCAAGACCCGTCCGGGACCTGCTTAGTCAGCCCCTGCATTTTGGTGAGACACCCCTGCCTCCGTGATGGGGCTGGTGAATCGAGCTCAAAAACCACTACCCAACACAGGGAGAAGGCGCAGAGAGGAAGTGTGGTGGAAACAACCACGGCAGCACATGTAGAACTAAGGAAGAGGACGGTTAAGACCAGATTTGGACCGCGATCAGTTTTCACAGAGCGGGTCACGCTAAATACAAACGCCCTCAGTTTAAGCAGGAGCACAAAGGTGTCCTGAACAGGTGTCCTCATCGACAAACTCGGCCGCCTGGGCTACGTCAGCAGAATGTCACGTCACCCTGGGAAACTGCGTTTCGGTCTTCTCAGAGTTTTGAAGAAGCAATGGACCTCTGAGTTCTTTCAATGTACCTCTGGTAATCTGCCAGCCTGTCAATTTTTGACGTTGGTATGTCCCTGTCCTAAGCCTGCTCGGATTTTCTGCCCAGTCTTTTGTTAGTAAAAAGGCTAAAAAAAAAAAAAGGAAAAGAAATGTGAAGGTGATTTCATTGTGGACCCTGTGTCAATCTTCCACAGGGAAGTGTGAGGCTTTCAAACCAGCCCAGCCAGGGACTTCTTGATTGGTTTTGCTTTTTTAGGCTGGATTAATAAATCCCAGTTTCTTGCTCAGCACAGGTATTATTTTTCACTCGCTGATGATGGTAGCAAGCCTCCTGCTCACATCTGTATTATAATAAATGCATTATAAATGAGTAAGTAGGAAACAGTAAGGAAATGATGTTTTACTTTTAAATGCTAATTACGAAGCCCTGGTGCAGTTAATGTGCAGGGTGTTCTGTCAATTTTTAATGTTTATGCCAAGTGTAGTCTTCAATTTAACATGAGCTTTTAATCCTTTGAGTACTAAATTGCCTTTTAATGCTTGCAGAACAACATTGTGTTTGCACAAAGTCAGGTCTGAAAAATGTATCGACTACAAGGTGTTGCAGGAAGGTGGGGGGGGTTTGTTTTTTTTTTTTAAAGATGATGATACTGGAGCACCGGCCAGCAGCTCCCCCCACTTCCTTCAAGAACATCATTTCCTATTCTTTCTGAGGTTGCTGGGAGTGTTGCTCTCCCGTTGCTGACTGAACCCTCCAGCGGGAGCTTCCAACTCTCAGGAACACAATCAGCCCCAGGGTACACCTTGCACCATCAAAAAGACCGCAGCGCAAATAGCTGCGGGGACCGGCTGCTCTGGGGCTCTGACCGCCCTCCCGGCAACACCCGGAATGGGGGCGGGGAGCGGATCCAGGCAACCTGGGGTGCAGAGGAATTCTCCACAGCCACATACTTATACAGGCAAGTTCAAGGAGGCAACCTGTACACTTCCTGCAAAAATAAAGGGCCTACAGATGTTCAGACAGGAAGAGGGGCAGAAGAACGCACAGGAAGGTAGACAATGGGACCAGTGGGGTCTCGGGACTTTCTCTGCCTTGGGCACCATTTCACGGGCAGGGACTTGGCCAACTCGTGGGCTTCTTCCAGCGCTGGGATCCACACCCAAATCTCCATCTGTCCTGTGATCTAAGTCTCAGCTTTCGGGACCTGCTTCTCTCCCATTCCCAATCCGTCGGGCTGAATGCCTCACTGCTTGTCAAACATGGCCGATGCCTCTGAGCTGTGTATAAAAACAGCGAAACTGGGGCTTCCCTGGTGGTCCGGTGGTTAAGAATCCTCTTGCCAATGCAGGCAATGCATGGGTTGGATCCCTGGTTCGGGAAGATTCCACATGGTTCGAGGCAACAACTAGTAAGCCCATGTGTCCTAGAGCCTGTGCTCTGCAACAAGAGAAGCTACGGCATTGAGAAGCCTGTGCACTGCAACGAGAGAAAGCCCACCCAGCAATGATGACCCAGTTCAGCCAAAAAAAAAAACAAACAAAACAGTAAAACTTACATATCACTGAGTGGGGCGCTGGGTACCTTGCTAAGCCGTTTATACTGATAAACTCATTTTAGTCTGTCAATAAACCATTATACTAGTATTACTAGGCCTATTTTGCAGATGAAGAAACTGGTGCACAGAGAAGTTGGGTAACTGACCTAAGCTCACACAGCCAGTAAGAGGCAGATCTAGGATGCGGACCTGATTCCAGGGTCCCAGGCCCTTACCTGGCTCACAGTGCTGCCCCTGCAGCCTCTGAGGAAGGGCCGTTCCTGGCACCTTTGATTAAGCAGAGCATCTCCCCCTTGTCAGCATCTCATGCTCAGATGCCACCTGCCCCCTGTGAAGACCTTCCTGGCACCCCCTCTCCCATGTCAGCCCCAGGCAGCCTGGGCCCCCAGCCGTGCCGGACTGTTCACGGGTCTATCCACACTAGATCAAGTGCTCCTGCAAGTAGATCTACCACCACCGCATCAAGGATCTGCGATTTAGCTGATTCCAGGGAAGCCCTAACTGACTATGTCACAGGCCTGGGCACACGTGAAGTGGTGGGGAATCTGGTGATCTCTGGCCTTGGGGACAAACATCTCAATAGAAATTTGCGTGCTAAGTTGCTTCAGTCATGTCTGACTCTGCGACCCTATGAACTGTAGCCCACCAGGCTACTCTGTCCAGGGGATTCTCCAGGCAAGAATACTGGAGTGTGTTGCCATGTCCTCCTCCATTTAGAAACTTAGGTTGGGGTTAGTCTGAATCTGACAAAACTGCTGTTCTGAAGGACAAGGTTGAATATAGCAACTTCATAAAGTTAAATACATCCTTGGCTAGGCCTGGAGGTGGGGTCAGTAGGTCTTGCTGCCTTCCCTCCAATCACTGAAGGATCCCTAGCCCCTCATCTGAGTGAAAGATGCTCCCAACAGCAAGGTACGTGGCTCACTCCCTCTACTAGAAACCATAGTTTCTGAAAGAAAGCATCTTTCTCCCCAATGTTTTCCTTTGGTGATGAGGCATTCAGAAAGAACAATGGCCACAAATACACACTTAGTAAACTGCCTAATGATTAAATAATATATTACAAAAATTTGAATATAAAAAGGCCATCTCTACATGTGAAAGCTAATGGGCAGGCTTGACAAACTTCAGTACAGCTGTTCAGACAGAGAGGGGGCTGAGAGGGGAGAGAAAAGAGGAGGTTTCAGTTTACAAGTTCAACCGCAACATGAAATACGGCATGGAGTCCCACACTGTCATTTACTCCAGGGCAAGTGCAGCGTGAACGGCCACCTTAAATACAGGTTTTTATGAATCTATTTATTACACGGTCAGCCACATAATAGTCTGATGCTGAACTGTGTGTTAGCTTTACAGGTACAAGTACGAATGACTGAAGGGCCTCGGCGGGTCTGGAATCAGGAAGAGACAACAAGTATCACAGGACCTTCGCCCTCTCTTCATCCCCTCATAAACTGAAGAGAGATTTTTTCAGATCCAGTCTGCTGCATGAACCCAAAAGCATCAGTAAGGACCAAATGTCAGTCTGCTTATCTTGCTTTAGTGGCACCCTGGTCTACCTGCCCTCAAACCCAAGGATTCCATTGCTACCTTAATGCAGTCAAAGGAAAACTACAGCTTGAGTTTTTGGGTTCAAGTTCAGGCCTCACGATTGATACTGTGACTGAAGCCAAGACCACGGCTCTACTGGCAAATAGGGAAAGTCACCCTGAGAAGCGGCAGTGACTTCTTATTATTCGCCAAGTACCCACCAATCTCATGATCCTTCTCCTATAGCACAGAGCTGTCACAAGTAAGCAATTACCCAACAAAGGACTACATTTCCAGGTCACACTCATCCTCTTTTGCAACCTGTTAAGGGCACATGTCTAGTGCTTGGCCATGGCCCATGAGCAGAGGAGGTATGTGTCAATTCCAGTCTCCTTTCCCTTGGCCAGGAGGATGCAGATGAGGTGGCTTAGGAGACAGAAAAGCCACAAGAATGAAAGCCCAGCCACAAAAACCGCTGGGTCCCTGAATCACTGCATGGAGGAGAGTCATGTTCCACCAGTAAGACCCCAATCAAAACTGTTGGATGCATGAGAAATAGACATCTATTACAGTTAAGTCTCTATTCTTTTGGGGTTCACATGCAACAGCAGTTGACTTCATTCTAATGAAAATATAGAACTTTCAGCTTCTCTGAAATATGTCCTTTGTCGTTGCATAGAACTTACTACCCTCTACCTGTAAAATGGGAAAGACTGAAAGTTACTAAAGACCTCCAGATGAAAAGCAGCAGAGAATGGCAGGTAATGATAGCAAAGAACAGTCACCCTATCTTCCATAACTAAGCTCAAGACTCAATATTTAGGAGGCAAAAGAAGCCGACATCAGTTTACTTTATCCAGAGTAGCAAACTGAAGCGGCTGAGAGCCCAGTTTAAGTCCTTGCCCATATGTCCTCTCACTACGAAATCCCCGCCCAGCTGCTGACAGGTTTCGGGGCGGGGGGCAAGAAGTAGATGAGCTTCATTCTGCCCGCCTCCTAACAAAGTACAGCCCAGAAAACGTCTTTCCAACACCAGCCTCTCCTCCATCTAGAACTTTCTCCCAGGAAAAAGCCGGAGGGAAATGACATTATTTTTTTCTTTCCTCATTTGAGATAAACAGCTACTGGCTTTAGGGATGTAGGCAACAGAGCCAGAGGAGTGATTTATGAAGTCCCACTTCTCTCTGGCCCCTGAGATGCAGGTGGAGCGCGTGCTTTCGAGACAGGGACTGCAGCTTCTAAAGAATCAGTGCCCACTCACCATCCGTCAGGTGACCTGCCAGGTTTGGGAATGAGGGCTCTTTCCCAGGCAGTCCCCAACATTTTCCTTTCCTTCCTACAAGACTGTCTGGCCTTTCCGGGACCCTTGTGGGCAGTGTGGTGCTTAAGGGAGGCTGGTCCGTGGTCTCTGTACTGGGCTGAGGGCCCACCCACTCTATCTAGGAGACCCTGCATGCAGCCCCCAGCAACGACCAGAAGGCATTCTATGGGGGCGGGTGGGAGAGTGATGCAGCCCCCTCCCCACTCGGGGCCACCTTCAAAGGGACGGCGGTGCTGGCCGAGCTTCCTGGCGCCCCCATCCCACGCCTCCGGCTCCCGGTGTCCCCCTGCCCACTTTCAATCCTGTTCACCAGGCAAATGCTTGGCGGAACTATGAGAGAAGGTTCTACTTCTTTCTACGAGATGAATGTGTTATTTCACAGAGACAGGACTGGCTTTCTCGGGGGTGGCTTGCACCTTGAGTTTTATTTACGACAGATAAATGATAAACAACAGCACCTGAGAAGCCACCCCTGCGACTCGAACCAAGGGTTAAACCTGAGGCCAGCGCCTAGGCCTGTAGCCGGGCTGCCTCTATGAGAGCCTCGTGTGTGAGAACTACTTGAAGCCGGCATGGTCCGATTTCTTGACGAACACAGTTGAGTCTCACCAAAGGGAAGAGACGATTCCTGTTCTACAGATGAAGCTAAGAAGTTGTCTAAGGGGACAAACTCGTCAGCTCAAACTGAGATCCTGGTCCTTCCCCCCAAACGTGTGTGTGTGTGTGCACAGGCACTGCAGGAGCTCCCCACCCCCAAGCCTACTCCCCACATGCTCCAAGCACTCCTCCACCGTCCTCACATATCTCCCAGCGCAGAGCCTTACCTGTCCCTGTTTTCTGCTGTTGCTGAGTTGCTAAATCGTCTCTGACTCTGAGACCCTGTGGACTGCAGCCCGCCAGGCTCCTCTGTCCATGGGATTTCCCAGGCAAGAATCTTGGAGTGGGCTGCCACTTCCTCCTCCAGGGGGTCGTCCCAACCCAGGGATCGAACCTGCCTCTCTTACGTCTTCGGCATTGACAGGTGGATTCTTTACCACTAGACCCACCTGGGCGCTCCTCACCCTACAGCTACTCTACTGTCTCACAGACAAGGAAGCCAGCTCCCGGAACACGGCCCCGGGTCACACAGCCGGCAAGAGACAGAGCTCCAGAACCTAAGAAGCCATCTCCTTACCAGCTGCATCTTGGGGCAGGAAACCACAGGGCCGCAGGCCACTAGTAACCCACCCCTTCTGCATACAGAAATCACCCAGGTGGGGGTTGAAAGTTAAAAATCTGGATGCCCAGGTCACACCCAGACCAGTGACATCAGAACCTGAGATGGGGGCTTCCCCCTGGCGGCTCAGTGGTAAGGAATCCGCCTGCCAACGCAGAAGACACCGGCTTGATCCCCAGTCCGGGAAGGTCCCACGTGCCTTGGAGCAACTGAGACAGGGCTCTAGAGGCGGGGAGCTGTGACTACTGAAGCCTGTGCGCCCTGGAGCCCATGCCGAGCAACAGTGAAGCCACTGCAATACGCCTAAGCACCGCGACTAGGGAGTGGCCCCTGCTTGCCACCAGAGAAAAGCCCAAGCAGCAATGAAGACCCAGCAAGGCCAAAAATAAATAAGTAAGTAAAATTTTTCAAAAAAAAAGAAAGAATCTGACTAGGACCCAGGGGTCAGGACTAGGCTTCCCAAGGATGCAGGCCAGGATGAGAAGCACTGGACTTGACAGAGCTTTCCAGCAAGGGCTCAGCAACTCAAAGGAGGGGATGCTGGTCACAGCTGGGGTGGCCTGGAGCAGAGCCTCTACCAGGGCCCCTAGTAGAGTCCTTCCTCTGTGTCCACGCCTGCTCCCACTGCTAATCCCTGCTAATCCCCAGACTTGCCCCTCCAAGGGGAGGTGGGTCTCACAGCAAGGCTCCGGGTCCACCCTACAAGCACACAGCAGCCCAGCTGCCCTAAGCAGCTTTCGACGTGTCCAACACCATTCCGACAACGCCCGCGGCCCGTCAGGGAGCCGGCTGGAAAACCCGTTTAGATTCGCAAAGAAGCTGGGTATTAAAATCGCTGAGGGCGCTCTGGCTCAGGCTGCCATGCATGTTAGGGCCTGTGAATAATAAAAGGGGAGCTTGTAATTCGACTAAAAAATGAAATTTCCCCATTTCTGCAGAATAAACAAAAACAAAATAATACATTAGCTCTGCAATATGTCTGTGCTTCAGGGCTTCAGACTGTCATTAAAGTTGGATTTTATCCATGACAGGTTTCTCCACCCCACCCCCCCACCTCGAATAAGAAAAACACGCAGCCTTACGATGAATCTCCTTTTCTTCCTATTTTCTATCTGCATGTGGTTTATCCATAACTGGAGAGGAAGTTGCCCAGACGCTGGGCTCCTGTTTGCAATTCTTTCTTGCATTTCAGCTCTGAAACCTCACCCAGGCCATTCTTAAGAATCCTATAGGATAACGTTGAAATAAGTACCCCCCACAATTTAGGGAAGATGAAAGGAAGCCCCCCAGAAGCCTGTGCTCTTGGTTGTGTGAGGGGGACTCAGAGAGATGTGGCTGGCCCTGGGTTCAAAGCACATGGGCCCTGAGAGGGGCTGGATTCCGCAGGGAGATGGATCAAAGGTTCTTGTAGGCGGCAGGAGCCAGCTCTGTGGTGGCAGCTGAGCTTTGAAGCCCTTATTTAAAGAGACCATGCACCTATGCCTCCACACATGAGCCTGTGTGCAGGTGTGCGTGTTGAGGTGGGGAGGGGTCTCCCACTACTATCACGGGTGGCCCCGGGGGGCCCTGCCACAAGCAGACACCCCGGAGCTCCACGATCAGGACCATCATCTTCATGTGGGAGGCCGACACGTGTGGGTCAAAGACCCACCACTCCTTCCAAAAGGAGCCAGCTTTGGTGCTTCCAAAGCTGGGGCCTGGGTTTGATCCCTGGTCAGGGAACTAGATCCCACATGCCACAGTGAAGATCCTGCAATGCCTCTAAGACCTGGCAGCCAAATAAATACTCTAAAAAAGAGAGTGAAGTTTCTTTCAAAAAAGAAAAAAGAGCCCCACCATGTCCATGGCAGACACCCACTCAAGCTGGACTCAGGGTCCCCCTGCCCCAGCCACCGAGGGGCCAGGAGCACTGAGGCAGAGGCAACGCTCTCAGGAGAGCCTCACTGTTCTTGCTGTGTCTGCAGAAGCTGGACTTGACAGCAGAGGGACATTCCCGCCCTTCTTGGGCAGAGAGAGTATGGTCCTTCAGACCTATCTGTGACAGAAGGGACCAGTCACTTGCCAAACCCGAGTTCTGTGGAAACAATCCTCCCAGGGCCTCCAGGGGATCAAGTTCTCAAGTTCCCGGCCGCCTGTCCCCAGAAACACAAGGCTTCTTGTTCACACGTGGTCAAGTACATCTGGGATGATTGGAATACCAACACGGCCGCTCCAGCCCCAGATCCTTGGCCACGACGGGGATGGAAAAAGCCCTGATGACAGCTAGGGGTTAGGTCACCCCGCCCAGATTTCCCGGTGAAGAAGTGGCGCTAGGGAGAAAATAGCAGCAAATTAGACGCCGGCTAATGTTCCAGAGACGCTCCACAAGTGGCCGGGGCTGACAGCACAGCTCCCATCCAGCTTTGATGTCTTGATGGGTTTTTAACAAATTCTCCTTCAGTTATCCAGCTGCTTAGCTAATCAGATATTATTACCTCCTTTGTGCTGCCTTTCCCTGTGCTTTCTCTCTGTTTATCTGGCCTGCCTTGCTGTAAAAAGAGCTCCATAATGATCGCTATCTAAATATTTCACTTCTAATACAAAGGGCTTTGCATTCTGGAGACAGTTTCCAGCTCACTCGGCTAAGCAGCAGCTCCCCTGCCTCTCTGGGGAAAAAAGCAGCTGATTTTCACTGTACACGACCTCGATGGAATTTTCGTGTATGATGTCTCCTTGCCTGTAAGGCTGGTGGGCAGACGGCAGAACGGAGGGCTCGCTCCCGCCCACGCGCCCTGAGGACGCCTCCGATGGAAGCTGACCGGCAACCACATCCTGCCCATCCCTGGGCTTTGTCCTGACATTAGAAAGCCACAAGGGACATCTTGGCAAACCGCAGAATGCCATCAGAAAGCCACAGAGAAACCATCAGAGGGGATATCAGTGAAGCACCTGAGGGGTCCTAGAGAACGGTTGTCAGCAGAACTTGACACTCCGTCTCCACATCCCTCGTTCCTTAGGAATGTTCCAGGGGTCTTTCTGTGATTTTTAAATACAAAGGTCCCAGCAAGAATCACATACCTGCTTATGGGACACGAACGAAAATGGGTCTTGAACCTCAGCACGTGGCTGGCGTGCTTATCTGAGCTGTCGTCCCTCAGAGCAGAGGCTCCTTGTGGTAGATTACAACTTGCCTGGATGCAAGAACCAAGTGGAGTCACTTGTCGACACGTGTGCCTGTGTGTGTCAGTCACCTCAGTCGTGTCTGAGTCTTTGCAACCCCATGAACTGTAGTCCCCCAGGCTCCTCTGTCCATGGGAGTCTACAGGCAAGAACATTGGAGCAGGTTGCCATTTCCTCCTCCAGGGGATCTTTTCTGACCCAGGGACCAAGCCAGCCATTCTTGACCCCCTGCATTGGCAGACGGGTTCTTTACCACTGCACCAGCCAGAGAGCCAAGGAGCCCTGCCTCATAAGATCTTTAATGACAAGGCCGCCGGATCTGCAGCACTGTCTCGGTTGCCTAGTGATGGGTATCCAAACGT
Organism: Muntiacus reevesi; assembly: GCF_963930625.1. Taxonomy (NCBI): domain Eukaryota; kingdom Metazoa; phylum Chordata; class Mammalia; order Artiodactyla; family Cervidae; genus Muntiacus; species Muntiacus reevesi. The sequence goes on from NC_089250.1 coordinate 208,128,706, forward strand.
ACCCATGTCTTGCCCCATCAAAGCCACCTGACAGTGTTCCCAGGTACTGAGAATGAATCCCGGCCTCCTTGCTGAGGCCAAGCAGGCCGTGCGGGGCCTCCCCTTGGCTGTGTCTACCTCTGACCCTGCCCCCTTGGCTCACAGCGCTGCAGGCCCAGCAGCTGCCTCTTTGCGTGGACCCACAGATCCGCAGGCATCAAATCTATTCCCACCTCAGGGCCTTTTCCCTTGGTGTTCCCGCTGTTGAGAACACCTCTCCTTCCAGCTCTTCCTCTGGCCCCTTCCTTCAACCATCAGTTCTTCAACCGTCACCCCTGAGGATATCTTTCCTTGACCCTTCTAAGAGCCACCCCTCCTGCCCTCACCGTGGTTATGTTCCTCCAGGCATATGTATAGTATCTACAACTGAGACTGGTACACGGTATTGAAGAAAAAGCTACTGGGTGAATGAATGGAGAGTCACTTCAGGGCCCTTCTCAAAATTTCCTCCTGTCTGTTTGGTCCTCATTTTTTGCTTCTTTCCCACACTTTCTACAAGCTCTTGCTCAAGTTCCCTGTTCCCAGATCTCCCTTTCTTCCACAGTACTAGAATTTTTGTCTGATGCAGCTGTCCAAAATGAAACTACATTTCTTAGTCTTCCTTGAAGATGGGAGAGGCTGTGGCAGGATCCTGGAGGCTTCTAGGAATCTGACTTTTGATTTCTGATCTGAGCACCCTTTTCCTCCTTTGCCCCTTCCCTCTTTATCTCTCCTGCTGCTTGGAAAGGTCATGTCTGGACGAAGTTCCACTTTGGGTCACGGGAAGCAGGCTGTATGGAGCATACAGCTGGAAGAAGAACAGGTCCCACGGTCTCTGAGGAACAGGGCTCTGCCATGCTTACTTACAACATTTTTCTTTATTTTTGGCCACACCCTGTGGCTTGCAGGATCCTCATTCTCCAATCAGGGATTAAACTCACGCCCTTGGCTATGAAAGTGCAGGGTCCTAACCACTGGGCCATCAGGGAATTCCTCTTACTTTCAAACTTTCACATGAGAAAGATACTTGTTTTCAAGCCACTGTTATTTTGGGCTTCCCTGCTGGCTCAGATGGTAAAGAATCTGTCTGCAATGCAGGACACCCAGGTTCGATCTCTGGGTTGGGAAGATCCCTGGGAGAAAGGATGGCTACCCACTCCAGTATTCTTGCCTGGAGAATTCCATGGACAGAGGAGCCTGGCCGGCTACAGTCCATGGGGTCGCAAAGAGTCGGACACGACTGAGCGACGAACACTTTCACTGTTCTTTTAAGGTCCTGGTCACCTGTAATGGAACCTGTTATACCTGCTTTGCTGGCATGTATTATTTCCTAGTGAAGAGTTCGCCACAGGAGAGAAAATTCTGGGGAGAGCAGCACAGGTTGAAAAGAGCAGACGGCACGGCTGGACCGTCCGTGGGTATCACTGGGCCTCTGTAACCCTGCATACTGCCGTGGGGACTGGGCCGTCTGTGGCAGAAAAGGGAAAAGTGCCCAGAGGTGGACTCAGAAGGGCTAGTTTCAGTACCAAATATGTGGAGAGAGGTAGAACCTGGCTGAGTCACTTTAGTCCTTAAAACCTCACTTGTTCTCATCTGTCAGATGGGAACAATAGTTATAGCAGGTATTAGAAGAATACATATCCAAGTGCTTTGTAAGTTATCAATCTCTTAGAAAAAAAAAAGTTTAGTTCTATTTAGCTAACTCTTAATAATGTTTTTAAAGATACTGATAACAACTTCCTACAGTTCTATATATGTGATACCAAAAATCCAAGAGCCACTAGTTTATATCACAGAATTAACCAGCATTTTAAAATATCCCATGAAATTAAGGTTAGCAGAAGAGAATCCTTCAAATGTATTTGAATTTTTAAAAATCTTATCTACTATTTTAAAAAGCAATCTATTAAAATATTACCAAGTCATGGTAATTTTGTGCCATAATGAAAAAAACTGCAGATGTTTGACTGTATTATGAAAAATGAAATGACTTTTTTTTTTTTTTAATAAAGGCATTAAGTGTCCCAATGTGGCTTATATAAACCCCAGAAGGGACAGATCAAGGTACAGAAGACCAAAAAGAGTCAGCCAGGTGGATAAGACAGAGAATACAAAAGACTCAGAAGCTCAGATCCCAGTAGGCATCAGGAAGTCCTGCCAGGCAGAGAAAGCACCAATGGGATATCCAGATGTCTGCTAATGACCAGGAAAGGCCGCTGCTGGCAATAATTCCAGAGAGCTACCCACAGACAGCAGACTCCTGGCAAGGCTTTGATTTGTGGGTCAAAGGAAAAGGTGTTCTAGCTCTCCACTGGCGGGGGTGGGGGGTGGGGGGCAGTCAGGTCGGGGGCAGCAGACACAGTTGGCTGCTTACTCGATCACCATTCCCCTTTCTTCTCTGCCAATAGAGCCCTAATTGTGGTGTGCGTCCAGCACCAGGGGAGATGGTGATTGTCCAAGCCAGTGAAGGTGATCTCATTCCCCTCTGCTAGGAGGCGAGTGATGCTGCTGCAGCCAGGAGGCACCCAAAGGAAAACCACTGGGAGCTTCTGGGGAGATTTAAAAAGAGCAGAAAGAAAGAAGAGCCCTCAATTTTCATCTCCTGTCCTGCCTTCCTGTGTGACCTAGTGTCACATGAAGGTGTGACAGTATGCTGGAGCCTCAGCAGCCACCTTGCATGTGTGAGGGAAGCCATTCCTAAAGCATTGATATCACAGGGTGGAAAGAGTGAAAGGTCATCTGTGACAACACCAAGCCTCTGCAACAGGCGGGTAATGGGAGGTACATGTGTATCTCTGTTTTTAAAGACATACTTACTGGGCTTTTCTGTGACCTGTTGCGTTAACAGGGCTCAAGTCCTGGCCGGACTAGGGGGCCAAGTGGGATGCCAGGAGCTCACCCTATGTCAGCAGGAGAGGACAGGAGACGGCTGTCACCCAGTGAGGGTGCGGCCACCTGCTTCCCTCGAGTCTCCCCACCTCGGGTCTGAGAGCTGGCTGAGAGGCTGGGCACGGGACTCGGAAGGGCCTCTGGAGCCGGGCGTGGTCCCAGTCTGCCCAGAGCGGATATTCTTCCCGTCAGGGAACACAGGAGGGGGCCTGAGCTCTGAGCGCGCTGTCATGGCGCTTGGCTGTGAGAAGGTAGAAAAGCCAAGGTGGGCAGGGGCCACTACTTGTGGGCCCTACCAAAAGTCCAAAGCCACAGAACCACATCCTGTGGTGTGAATGAAACGTTAAAGTGTTAGTCGCTCAGTCATGTCCAACTCTGCGACCCCATGGACTGCACCCACCAGGCTCCTCTGTCCAGGGGATTCTCCAGGCAAGAATACTAGAGTGGGCTTCCATTCCCTTCTCCAGGGGATCTTCACGACTCAGGGACTGAATCTGTGTCTCCTGCATTGCAGATGGATTCTTTACCGTCTGAGCCACAGGGGACTCAGGCCGCGGGGAGGAACATCCCAAGAGCATGGGCCTTGCTGCTCTCGTGGTTCCACCCCAGACTGTGACAGAGTCATTTCTGAATCTGAGTTCTAAGACACACATTGTTTTAAAGGTTTACTTCACACGGCTGGCCTGTTGACTGTCAAGAACAAAGGCTATAGTTTCATGCAGTAATTTAAAAAGAGAAGGGATGATTTTTCTAGCAGTTACCACCAAAAAAAACAAAAAACAAAAAACAAAAAAACGCCCAATAAGAAGGTAGAGCCTGAATATCCTGCTGAGAGAAACTACCAAGATGGACAATAATGCACTGTGGATAACACCACGAAAGGGAACTGCCTGGCAGATGAGGTACTTTTTCCTACTGTACTCATCTTTCTTTAAGGAACTGGCCTCCGTGGCTGTATTAAAGCATGAATAGGATTTAGTCTCATTTCTTATGCTGAGTGAGTCTAGAGACTGTTTATCTTGAAACATTTAATACTGTATATTCTTACAAATAAGTAAACAAGATTATCATCCCACAGTTTTTCTTTCCTTGCAGAACTCCTTAGATATTGCAAAGGAAGGAGAATAAATGTGATGAATATAATTTTTTTTTTTTTTTAAGTAGCCAGTGTATTTACACTCCCATGTGTGCTCTCTGGCTTAGAGCTGACCTGTCTAAGATGTTGGGCTAAATTAGATGGGCCAAATCTTGCCCAACATCTAATTTTGTAAATAAAGTTTTATTGGAACATGACAACATCCACTCACTCATGTATTATCTCTGCCTGCTTTTGTGTTGTGTTGGGTAGTTGCTAAAAGACTGCATGGCTCTCAAAGTTTCATAGCCCTTTATTGGAAGAGTTTTCTGACCCTGGTTTAGGATAATGGTTATTCTTTTCCTAAATTGACAGACAATTTTCACTTTGACAAAGTCCCCAAATCTTTCAGAGTAGGAAATCACTACAATAATTCCACAGTTTCATAATCATTAACAGTGATTTCTAGGTTAATATGGGCTAGGGCACTGAAAAGACAGGCTGTGGATTACATACAATTTCCTGGGTCCTGACTCTAATTCCACCCTTCAAGAAACAGATCACAGTGCAAAGGAAAGTCACATTGAAATATTAACACTGAAAGATGATATTATCATCATTAAAGGATATTACTGAAGGGAAACATTCCTATTTAGAAAAAACATTAACTACTTTATAATTTCTAAGCCTAACAATTGTTGATAACCAATTATTACAACACATTTATAATTGATTGTACTGCACCAGGGGGCCCAAAACCATGGTTGAAAGCTACTGACTTAAAAGAAACAAATACAGTCAATGATTTCAAGACAGACGTATTTCTTGATCCTTTCAGCATTTGAGTACTTATGGTAAGCAATCTTTTGCTAAGCATTCTGGAGTGCAAAGACAACTAAAGATACCAGATATCACCTTGCCTCCCAAAGAGCATGCACTTCAAGAGGACAGGAAATAAAGTCAATGGATTATTGATTATTTGAAGGAAATGAAGAGGATGTGATATCAAGGAGAGAAGCAGTATTTGAATGGGTCTTGAGAAAGTGATAGGATTTTCGTTGACAATGGTGGGAGGCCACTTGGGAGAGGGAAGTCTGGAGGAATCTGGGAGTCACAGAGGTATATGTACTTTACCCAAACTCACAAAATTAAGTACTGGAATCAGGATTAGCACCCAGGTCGCCAATATAAAGCATTTTTCGAAAGCCATTCACCAGGTGTTTGAAATATTCTGAACAGTCAGATTTTCAAGGAGGAAATATAAAAATGAAGACAAAACTATTTTTAAACATTTTATTTAAACAATAGAGGAAAGTTATTAGATAAAATACTAAAAGACACTTGCTCCTTGGAAGAAAAGCTATGACCAACCTAGACAACATGTTAGAAAGCATAGACGTCACTCTATCAACAAAGGTCCGTCTAGTCAAAGCTATGGTTTTTCCAGTAGTCATGTATAGATATGAGAGTTGGACTATAAAGAAAGCTGAGCGCTGAAAAATTGATGCTTTTGAACTGTGGTGTTGGAGAAGACTCTTGAGAGTCCCTTGGATTTCAAGGAGATCCAACCAGTCCATCCTAAAGGAAATCAGTCCTGAATATTCACTGGAAGGACTGATGCTGAAGCTAAAACTCCAATCCTTCACCCATTTGAGGCGAAGAATTAATTCACTGGAAAAGACCCTGATGCTAGGAAAGATTGAAGGTGGGAGGAGAAGGGGATGACAGAGGATGAGATGGTTGGATGGCATCACCGACATGAAGGACATGAGTTTGAGTAAACTCCGGTTGGTGATGGACAGGGAAGTCTGGCGTGCTGCAGTCCATGGGGTCGCAGAGAGTTGGACACGACTGAGCAACTGAACAACTGATACTAGAAAAAGGAATCTGAATATCAGGTCAGACAAAAACCAATCAACCACCACATCTACCCCCTGCCCCCACCACCACTGTGAAGGGCCAGAAAAGATGTGAATATCCAAGAGTAAACTAGAGCCCACCTTTAGCTTCCAGTCATGAAAATACCACGAATAGCACTGTTCTTTGGGGCTACCCCAATCTTCTATGTCTTGGCTCGTTTTCCTAAAGAGACATCCTGGAGTCTTTCTCAGTGCAGTCTTTTAGATTTGCCTAGGCACATGATCTTTAGCAGAAATGATGACCTAAGACCTTATGTTCATGAATTCCTTGTGCTTACCCAACATCAATCCCCTTTCCTCTAGCTGCCAGGTAAATTCCATTTTAACATCTTAAAAGGTACAAACTGTTTAACTCCACCTCCCCTCCCCCCAAAAAAAAGACAGAGAGAAGGAAGATAAGACAGTAGGGTGTTGTGCTGTGACAGTTCTGTTCAGTACACTGCAGAGTTGCTAATGACCTTCAGCCTTCATCTCAAAATAGAGGTGGTTCAGGATATTGGTTACTATCACCCTGTGTTGAATCCTGCTTATTGTAACACTGGGAGATATGCTGAAGGCAGTCAACCACCACTCAGTCAATCATAAATAAATGGGCCTTGAAGCTTTCCCAATATACATCTGATCACAGCGGTACAAGTGGGATCAGGACAATGTGCAATTATGATGGCATGTGCAATGTATTATGGGATCATAATAGTCTGGCACTGTCTTCAACGCTTACAGATACACAGAAACATCCCTTACCTATAAAATGCAGGCTCAAAAGTATGGAGAGAATCCATATTCAATATTGCTTTGGGTGTTCTTTAGGTTTATGGGTGTGCTAGTGTTTTCTGAGATCCAGATGGTCAGATCACATTCTGAATTTAGTGAAAACGTCCCTTATCTCCCACGATCTTGCTATAAATCCTCCCTTCAGTTAAACCAGTATGCAAGAAGTCCCCTCTCACAAAGCCTTGACCTGTCTGTGAGTCTGCTTATACCAAGGCAAGGTGAGCATAAGAGAAGGTCCTGAGTCACACTCCCTTAGGTCTAACTTTACTACGTCCTACTGGAGGGCCTTGGTATATTAGTTTACCTCTCTCTACCTCATTGGGCTTCCTGGTGGCTCAGCTGGCAAAGAACTGGCTCACAATGCAGAAACTTGGGTTTGATCCTTGGGTTGGGAAGATCCCCTGGAAAGGAAATGGCAGGCCATTCCAGGATCAAAAAAGAGTCAGACACAATTTAGCGACTAAACAACAACTCTATCTCATTATCCTTATACCTAAAGTGGAAACAAGAAAACAGTAAACTCCATCTCATAGGGTTTCTGTGAGGATGAAGTAAGTCAAAACATGTAGTGTTTAAAATTGTTTTCAAACAGCTTTACTCCAATAAAATTTTTAAAAACTATATCAGAAATTAAAAAAAAAAAACCCTTTATCTTGGAAACAGTAAGTACTGAACACATATTGTGATTATTGCCAATGTCATTATAATCATGCCATTTGGACCTCCTCCTCCCTCCTTCCTGAAGTCAGGCCTCAGCCATGCACCCAAAATGATCCTTCCTTCTCCTGAGCTGAATCCAGGTCATCTATCAGTCAGCTGGCACTGTTGATTTATCTGTAAGCATCATGGGATGGCACAAGTGGTAATGCCAATGCAGGAGACTCAAAAGATGTGGGTTCAATCCCTGGGTGGGGAAGATCCCCTGGAGTAGGGAATGGCAACCCACTCCAGTATTCTTGCCTGGAAAATCCCATGGACAGAGGAGCCTGGTGGGCTCCAGTCTAGAGGGTCACAAAGAGTCGGACATTGAGTGAGCACTATCACCAGCACAGAAGGAGTTTTCTCATCGAGACTGAAAACTTGGGAACAAGGATTTCTGTGTGTGTTTGCTTCTCAAGTAGAATCGATCTGATAAAACTGTGGGTTCACAGTTGAAGAAGCTAGACTGGGATATCTGGATGTGCATGTGTCTGGTTCTCATTTTTAAACAACATTCTTGGTAGCAGTTGAAGAGGCAGTTATTAGGATAGCAGTGTCAGCTGAAATGTGCAATTATTAATGTTTGATGTTAAGCACTGGAAAACAGAAAATAATGCCAGACAGAAACTTGAGAGAATGAGAGTAAGAATAACAGGAGAGAGATGTTAGTTCTATCTCTGTTACTAAGCACTTCACATTCTCCGCAATTCAAAGTGGTTCATGCTTACTGATTACTAATCTACAAAGTGGTAGGTCAACATCAACCACCTTTAACGGCCCAGGCAGAACCCTGTGGTTTGACCGAATGCCAAAGAACTGATGCTTCCAAATTGTGGTGCTGGAGAAGACTCTTGAGAGTCCCTTGAACTGCAACAAGATCAAACCAATCCACCCTGAAGGAAATCAACGTTGAATATTCATTGGAAGTACTGGTGCTGAAGTTCCAATACTTTGGTCACCTGATGCAAAGAGCCGACTCATTGGAAAAGACCTGGATGTTGGGGAAGCTTGACAGCAAAAGGAGAAGGGAGTGTCAGAGGATCAGATGGTTAGATAGCATCAATGACTCAATGAATATGAATTTGAGCAAACTCTGGGAGCCAGTGAAGGACAAAGGAACCTGGTGGGCTGCAGGCCATAGGGTCACAGAGAGTTGGACACAACCTACAATTGAACAACAACAACAGACCCCGTTGATGGCCCCAGTCAAAGTCCTTTGAGTTCACCGAAAGCGGGTTTGCTTGGATTCCATATGGCACTGTGTTTGGGCAGGCAGTCTTTCCCTGTTACAGGGGCATCAGTCCAACCTTAGAAATCCCATTGGCCTTTGACAGTGATTGTGTCAGCAGCAGGAACAGGATTCAATTCTAGCCAATAAGACCCCAGAGGACGTTCATTGTGGGGCTTCTGGAGAAGACTTTCTTCCTCATAAAAAGACAGGGATACATAAAGAAGAAAAAAAAAAACCCTTTGCTTCCTGTCTGTGAATGTGGCTTCTTGAAGAAATGGCAACTGATAACTGCAAGGCCATTTTGAAACTCTGAAGAGAAGCTAAGAGAATGGCAGAGAAGTCAGTGCAGGCTTCCAATGCAGTAAGTCCTCGAGACATGAATGAGTTTTGCTTCAAGAGCGCGTTCCTAGGTCCAGTTTGTTTCTAAGCTCAAAGTCAGCCTACTAACACAATCAGCTACATGTCGTATGCTTGCATCTTTGAAAGTTTACAACTGGAAGGTTCGTATGCAGAAGAGTTGCTGTATATCAGCTGAATTACCCAGTCGATTTTGGGAATAATACCTCCCCGTGTTGTTTAAGCCATTTTAGTTCCATTACTTATGCCTCAAAGGTTCCCGACTGTCCACATGCTAAGGTACCACACCAGGTGACGTGGTTAAACTATGGGAAATCTGACACACAGATAATTTCCAACAACTCACAAAATGCCCTCTAGGACATTCTTAGATGCTGTACTGGGTGGGTCATGTGTTTCTGGAGACCATCATTTATGTTTCTATGTGATCAATATTTATTTATCTCACTTTAACATGGTAGCTTTTTTTTGGTAAGTCAAGGTGGACATACACATTATCAGAGATTGAGGTCAGGGGGAGAAGGCACCTCCTAATTTCAAAACAGATCTAAATTCTCTATTTACCTCAAAAGAGGCCTTTTTTTTTTTTTTTTTTTTTTTATTAGTTGGGGGCCAATTACTTCACCACATTTCAGTGGGTTTTGTCATACATTGACACGAATCAGCCATAGAGTTACACATATTCCCCATCCCGATCACCCCTCCCACCAAAAGAGGCCTTCTAATCCTTCATCCAGTGGAACTTTTAAAGAATAAACACATTTTAGCACACATTACTATTGGTCTTTGCAAATGTTCCTTCCATTTCTTTTGATCTCCTAGTCTGTGGGCCACATTTCTCTTTTGAAATAATTAATGACCTACTGGAGTGCCGTTGCTTTACGGAGTTGCGTTAGCTTCCACCGAACAGCAAGGTGAAGCACCAACACGTGTACACACACCCGCTCTGTTTTGGATTTCTGTCCCATTAAGTCACCACAAGGCACTGAACGGGGTTCCCTGTGCGGTACGTCAGGCTCTCACTCTGCTGTGCCAAATCACCGCAGTCTTGTGTCTGACTCTGTGTGACCCCATGGACCGTAGCCCACCAGGCTCCTCTGTCAGGGGATTCTCCTGGCAAGAATACTGGAGTGAGCTGCTATGCCCTCCTCCAGGGGATCTTCCCAACCCAGGACTGAACCCACGTCTCTTTACGTCTCCTGCATGGCCGGTGGGTTCTTGACCACTAGTGCCGCTTGCATGGTGGTGTATACCTATCGATCCCAGCCTCCCAGTTCATCCCACCCCCGCATCCTCCCTGGCATCCATATATCCACTCTCTACAGCTAAGTCTCATTTCTGCCTTGCAAGTAAGTTCGTTCGTATCACTTTTCTAGATTCCACATATAGTTGACACTACATGACATTCATTTTTCTCTTTCTGGCTTACTTTACTCTGTATGACAATTTCTTGGCCCATCCTTGTTTCTGCAAATTGCACAACTTTGGTCCTTTTTATGGCTGAGTAATATTCCATTGTATATATGTATCACATCTTCTTTATCCAATCTTCTGTGTGTACCACATTTCTAATCTAAATGGTCTACTATGCTTATGCTTAATGATCTGAATATATAAACTCTATTCAAGATCATAGCACTTTCATAGGTAACATAAACCTGCCAACCAACCACAGACACTTCCAGTCAGGTCAGAAAGCGCTGAGGCCAGATCAGCCCAATCACCCCTTCACCCCGCCACACACTGTGGATAAGGAACCTGAGGTCTGGAGACGCGAAACGCTTTGGTGACGGTGACCCCGGAGCCTGTGGCAATAAAGAATACAGAAAACGGCTCTAGTTTGGTGGGAGTGATTATAAGTGACGCTAACTCATGTTCAGCTAACAACAGCATTGCATTCATCCTGGGCTTAGGCCAGAGCAGGGACTCTTCTAGGTTCTTCGTGTGTCCCGATTCCTTCAGCTCTCACCAGAGCTCTAGAAGAGGGAGGTCTCAATACTGTCATTATCCCCACATTAGAAATGAGGAAACGGAGACAAAGGGTAAGTGCTCGTCAGGCCAACCACAACTCAAAGCACACGTAGTTGTCATCTAGTCTTTCTAGTCCCCTGACATAACACCAGGCCATGGGTGACATTTCCTGAATGGCCACTGTGGGCGGGTCAGTGGCTTGGATTGTGACGAAACTGGGAAACATGATGGATTTCTCAAATCCTGTTTTTTTTTGGCACAACACTGCCTGTAGCTGGGGCATACTGCGTGGTCTGAGTTCCAAAGGAAGGCCAAGTTTCATCGCAAAATATACTCAGCACAGTCCTTCCATCACTGGCTCAGCTGACTGCCCAGCAGGCTGCCAATGGGGAGGGCAGAGGGTGGGCAGGAGGACAGCGGCTGAGACAGCAAATGAGCCTCCCTGCCAACCGGCAGTCCCTGTCCGCTTCCCAAAGTGCAAGTCCCAGGAAACAACCCCCAGAGGACAAGAGACCCGAAATCCTTTAAGTCTGGTGGGAGTCAGGGAGAAGGAACTATGAAGGCCGCATCATTTCCAAGGAGCCATCACTGTTTCTTATTGAAAAGCCGAGCTGGCCAAGCTAACCATTTTTCTGGGGTTTTGTTGAATTTCATAGCAAACCACTCTTCACAGAGGCTGTGGACCTCGGCCTGGATCCCTGGTGTGGCCCCCTGAAGTCATCTCATCCATGTACATTCAGCGGCGACAGAGGGAAGGCAAGCAGGCCCGGGATGTGGCTTCTCCCTGGTCCTCTGGACACACAGCCTTCCAGGGCTCTTGCTGCTTCAGCATTACTTGGAGGGATGAGGGGGCAAGCTCACTGTCCAGAGGTGGAGGGAGCTTTGGAGGGGGCTGTGATTAGATCTCTGAGCCTCCAACCCAAGCTCAAGTCGGGTGTGAACATGTCCCCAACATGGAATGCAAGACAAATAGTCGAGGAGTCAATCAGCTGCTGAACCAAACCAACCTCTCCCCTGGGTCTTATCTGGCTTCTGCTGGGAGAGGGTCCAAGCCTGAGATCACAGCGCCAGGGCCTGGCTACAAACCTCCGCTCTGCCTGACACGGAGGTGGTGGGATCAGCCCCCAGCCCCCGAGGGCTCAGCCTGCCTGACAGCTCAACACGGCTCCGGCAGAGAGCCCCCGACATGGGGCGAGGGCAGGAACTGCTCGGATCGTTGGGCAGCCTCTGGGCTTGGCTGGCCTGGCCCGACCCCCGCCCGGCCCTGCTGCCCTAAGCCAGGGTCCTCTACTAATGCGGGCCTCGAGCACAGCCTCGCGTGGCCTGGATGTCCTGGCGCCGCATCGGAGTCAATCTCGCGGACAGCTGTCAGCGGCACCGTCTCTCTGATGCCGTGTGGATGGCAGTGATTCAACCACCCGGTGAGGCTTCCAGGGCTGTGTTCTTGTGCACGGAGGGGAAAAAAAAAAGGAGTCCCCTTGATGGGGGCGGGGGCAGAGCGGCGGTCTACACTGCCAGCGGGCTGGCTCATCCTCACTCAGACACCATCGGATGTCTGCCAGGGTGTTTTTTGTTGAAACTTGGCAGTCGAACAGCCCTTGACATCTGACTCAGGACCATCCAGGTGACCGATAAAATGAGATTCACACTCAACGGCTGACCTTAGTGGCTGTGACGGCATGGCAAACTCACCAGGGCTGCTCCAAAATAATACAAATTCCTCCCGAGGTCATCCTGGCAAAGAGGGGAAACGGCCCCTTTGGTGAAACCCCGTGGACCCTGCCTTCACCTCGCTGCAGAGGGCCGCTGATGCAAAGGCTGGTATTTGCCTGCAATCTTTCCCTGGGAAGTAATTAGTTTCCATTTAGAGGGATGACAAATTGATCAGGCAGGAGTCGCACTGAGCTCTGAATTGAAGCTAAACTGTGATGGCTGTGGCTCGGGCAAGTCAGGTTTGTAGGTCTGTCGATGCATTTTACAGTTTCAAAATTCAATCACCCAACAGCAGGAGAGGCAAGACACTGCTCTGAAAAGAGAACCAAAGCCCCTGCATTTCCTTCTGCAAGTTCATTATCGCCTCGCTAAAGCATGACGGTGGTGTGAAATGGGTTAGACGCACGGATGCCTCTGTTAACGGCCAAAGGAAAAAAAAAGTCGCACATCATTAGGAATGGAATAAACGATACTGAGGCACAGAGCAGAAATGATTTGATTAGTAATTTCCAGTTTTGAAAAGACCTGGAAAAGTACCAAATGACTATACAGAAGGTGTGATGGAGTTCTTAATTGCTATAACTGCTCTGGGAGACTTGATGATTTGTGACATAGAATACAGCGCAGTACGCGAACGCTAATAACCGTTAATTAAATGCAGCCATGATATACTCTCAAAATGCACATACAAGTTACCATAATTTCTAGATTAAAAGCTGCACTGTCAGAAGCCAAAGGCAAAGGAAGGTGGAGGGAGCGAGAGACATCTCTCTTGCCTTCATGAATGGGCCCCATGCTCTCCCCAGAACAGAGCGGCCAGAACTCACGATGGGGAAAAAAACACACTTTAGCTGGAAAATGTGAAATGGTTCCTGAATGAAGCTGGCCCTCTGGAGGGAGAGTTATTAATTCCGAAAGGCTGTTGCTGCATCAGACCATCTGGCGGTGTGTAGAGAGTTCAGGGGCTGGTGTGGCTTCCGGTTGGATTTGCCTTGGCCCCCCGCCCCGCCCCCACCTCCCCATCCCCGTGACATTTCCCGCTCCAACTGTCGTCACACCAGGTCAGAGATGTATGGAGGGAAAGCGGGGGATGAGAGGAACCTGGAGGGATCGTGGGGCTCTGTGGAGTTCGAGGTGATTCTCCTTTTCCTGTCCAACCCCTCATCAACGTGGGGGAGGGAGGTCAGGAGGGCTGACGGAGGGGGGTGGTGAATCGCCTGAAAGCCTCATTTAAATGGAAGATAAAAGAAGTCAATTAATCTCCCTTCCTTTGGGTGAAGAACGCCTGTGAGCCTGAAGGAAGGAAGATGAAGGAAATGCTGCTCCTTCCAACTCAATTATCGTGGTAACAGCACTCAGAGGACACTGGGCAAACAGACCCAGAGATGACGGAGACACTCCACTAGGCCACGGTCTTCACCTTCTCCTTTTGCTGTTACTAAACCCCCGGCGTTCAGGAAACATGAGAGGCCTGCCTCTTGGAGAGGTCAAGGAGCAAGAGAAAGGCTTTTCGCTCACCATTCAATCAAAGTCTCCTGCACCCTCCCTGAGAATACAGAAGTGAGTCAGTCTGGGACACAAGGAAGGTGTGTCACACCGTTACTCTGGGACAGGACCTCCCTGGGAGTCCAGTGGTTAAAACCGCGCGCTTCTCCTGCAAGAGCTGCGGGTTCCATCCCTGGGCGGGGAACTAAGATCCCACATGCGCCCAGAAATAAACAAGACTTAAAACAATTCACACAGTTCATTAAAATACACATATATGCATATTTTAAAAAAGTCTCTCTGGGATAAATGCTCCTGGGATGAGGGGGAAGAAGAGACTTTTAAATGGGAAAGTTTCATGGAGGAGATGGTGAGTGAAGCAAATCTTGAATAAATGACATGTTCTGGACATGAAGCCGGCCAGCGGAAAGGGCCTTCTAGGGGGAGAAACGGCACAATATCCAGAACAGGAAGAGGCAGAAGAGGGACCCAGAGAAGCGAGGCCAGCCTAGGGGTGAGACGGCTGAGGGGAAAGGTGAGAGGCGGCTCTGAAGAAGTTCCGGTGACAGTCAGACGCGGCGGCCCTTCGTTCTGTCAGGGAAAGGATATAGTTGGGACGCTGTTTCAGGCTGAGTGACTGAAAGAACCTGCACATCCCTCTGTTCGAAACCCTTCCTTCAGGCACCCCCACCTAATCACCTCTCCTCCATCCCCTCAACCTCCCTGCTTTTGTCTCAGCATCTCTCACTAGAGCCATCACACTGTACCTTATTTGGTTCCGTGTCTGCCTTCTCCCCGCTTCCTCTCCGTGAATGACTTTATTCTATTCATCGCTGAATTCCAGCATGTGGGGAACTGCCCGATGCTCGGTGACCCCTTGTTGAACAAGCCCGGGGGCGGATGGAAGGGAAACAAACTGAAGCTGTGGTCCTCCAAGGGAGCCCCCACCCGACCAGGGGCCTCAGCAGCACCTGGGGGCTGGGTAGGAAGGCTCATTCCCAGGCTCTGCTCCAGGTCAACTGAACGAGAGCCTCTGGGGTGGTACCTGGGGAACTGTGTCTTTGTCAATGCTGCAGGTGACACTGAGGCACACAAGTCTGAGAACCACCAAACCAGAGGACAGCAGATATAAGGAGACCAGTTAGGAAGTTACCACCAAGGCTGTTTTGACAGACAGAAGGGGACAGGTGGGGCCAACCTTCTGAGAGAGAAGATATACAGAGCTTGACAAAGGAAGAAAAACTAAGGATATTTCTAGAAAGGTCACTGTAGACAGTTAATGGATAATAAATCAGAAAAAGTTATCTAAAGTGGCTAAAAATAACAAATGACCCATAGTTTGGCTATACAAAAAACTCCTGCAAATCCACAAGAAGTCTAAAGCTCAGGAACATGGTCAACTTGCTATAATACTTCACACCCTCAAGAAACAACAATAGAAAGATGAATAACAGCAAGTGTTGGCAAGGATACATGGCAAGGAGATGTATGTACAGCACCTGCACAGAGGTTCTGCAGGTGTGTCCACAGATTCTAAAAAAACAATCTGCAGTGTTTACTAAAATTAATGTGTGCATGTGTTAGGACCCAGCAATAACTCCCGGGCTGTGCTTGAGAGAGATTATCATCTAGATGCTCTAGATCTCAGAGTGCTTCAATCTGGAGCATCACGGGACTTCTGCATCCACTTCCAGTTTCTCTTCAGTAAACATGCCAGTCCCCTGACCTTATTCAGAGTGGTATCTGTGTGTGTATGTTTATTTTCCAGGGTTCCAGACACATCATGAGGATGATCTGGGTGGTCGTGTCTGTCCTGCGGGGGAGCTGAAGGCACCCTCAGACACCCATAGCACACTATGTATACGTTGGCATATTCTGCAGTGCTGAGAAGAAATAAACTGTGTGTATACCCAGCAGCGCAGGCAGATTTTAAAAGCAGAGCATGGAACGATAAGAAACAGATGAAGATTTATAGCACATCACCACTAAGGTAAGCTAAACACACTCACAGGAATAACACCCAGTTGACAAGGCTTGTACCCAGCATGTCAGGCTGAGTGTCTGGGGTGAAAGAGAGCAGCCTGAGATAAAGTGGGGAAATGAAGAGAGATCCCCACATAGATACAGGATAACGGCATGCTCTGACCTGAGGGGTAAATTTAATTCAACTATCTAGTCCTAAAGCTCATAAGGATGTATTTTTACAAAATGAAAAAAACAGACTTATGGGAGAGACACGTTTCAAGTGGGAGGTCTGATAAGTTGGGTTCTGAGGCGGTGGGGTTCATGTTGCTTCTCGAAGGATGGGGATGCAAGCAGGTGACAAGAGGATTCTGAGCAGGAAGAGGGCTGAATGGAGACGGGGAAGAACTAGGTATGACTGGAAACACTGGAGGAGCCAGCATGGCGGGAGCCAGAGCTCTGGGAGGCGGGACGGAACTTACAGGAGGAAGGGAGAGACAGCATCCATCATGGATGACTTTGGATGGGAGGAAAGGTGCGGCCACACTGGCTGCAGCTTGGGAGGGGGAGGCGGGAGGCCAGACGGGAAGCGCCAAGGGTGGAAAGAAGCGACAAGCAGCGGGCTCCAGCCGCGGGAGCCGAGCTCTCGGGGCCTGCCTGGGGGCCTCTGCAGAATTCCGAGGTGAGCGGTGCTGTGGCCCACATCAGAGCTTACTGATGACTTTCTCCAAAAACAAGCTGTCTTTGTGGCTGTGGAAAAGGGTTCCCTGTTCGGGCCCACACTCCCATCCAGGGAGACCAAGCCTTTTTTCAACCACCACCCACAACCACCGCTCCTGCAATGTGAAAGCCTCTCTGTCCCAGTGAGTTGGTCTGTTTGCTGCTTACACGTGCACGCGCGCGCGCACACACACACATAGTTCTGTACTAATCAGAGAAGTAAAGAGAGTTTCGATTTAGAGCATCCCGGGACTTCTGCATCCACTTTCAGTTTCTCTTAGGTAAGCACGCCAGTCCCCTGATCATATGCAGAGTGGTGTGTGGGTGTGTGTGGGTGTATTTATTTTCCAGGGGTTGCTTCAGTTTATTCTACATGATTCGAGTGTTGGGGCCCTAACTTTTTCCCTTGAGTGAATTATAACTGCTAGGAAAAATTTCCTGTTTCATCTGAACCTGTCTTCTTACCATCCCGGCCACCATCAACCGTTTATTTTTCTTACGGGTACCAGGAAAAAACGTTTTAAAGTATATTTTCCAAAGAGATGAATGTCATGAGATATATACATCCACGAACTATTTACACCACAGCCTCCCCAGGAAAGAGACCACAGCGTTCCCTGAGCCACCCGAATTCATCCCAAGGGATTCAATCAGCTCTGAGTATAAACATCCCCCCCCCCTTCTTTTTTCCCCTGCCCGACAACCCTTATCCCTTTATAAAAGCTCAGCTGTCATTTCAAAAGCGGACATACTGTAGTATTTTCAAGTTTTTCTCTAAAACACAAGAAAACCAACCAGAATAGCACAAGGAAAATTCTACAACGACTGTCAAACAGAATGGCATAGACACTACAGAGCTTCATCTGGCAGTCCCCTCTGAAACACAAAGGCAGAGTTTCTTCCCTTCCTGCTTCCAATGGGGAAAGAGAGGCAGGTACTCATTAGGCCACCACCAAGGTCGCTAAGACCGACCCAATAGCCAGCATGCAAACCATCCCACCTGGGGATGACAGGTTCCATATTCCTGTCTGAGTTGGTCTCAGAGAGAGAGAGGGGGAAAAGGTTTAAATTCTGCTGGGGTCAGCTCATTTGCTCCAAACTCACCAGCAATTATGGAGTTTCTTATTGATGCCAAGGAGATGATATTTCATTTGGTTTTATCTGAAAACCAGATTTTTTATTTTCCTTCCCCCGGTGAAAGGGCTATAAAAGAAACAAGAATTTTGGTGTGGCTGGTGGTGGCGGCAGCAGGGAGTGGCTTTTGGGGGGAGATGCAGGAAAAATTATACTCTGACATATATTATGCGCTTAATCTTTTGTGGCAACTTTTTTACATTTGTAAGAGTTATGGATTTTAAAAGTCAGGGCTAAGATGGCTTAATGAGCATTCACCCCCCTGGAAGGAGAAGTGGGGCTGATGTGTGTTAGTCAGCTGTTAGCTTTATTGCCTCTCTTCTGTACTAAAAGTGACAAGTTGAACACATTATAGAGAGCTCAGATGTGTTATGCAGATGAAGCCCGCAGCAATATCTGCCTGCTCTCTATTATTTATGATGTCTATATAATACAATGGACTGAGATTTAAGCCATTGTGATGCAGTTTGTTTTCCAGGGTGCTAAAGTACAGCACATTTTACAGAGAATTGCATCTCTGTTACATATTAATCAAATCCATCTTACATGCAGCTCTTACACTGTAAACTAAAGGGAAAAAAAGATTAAAGCGCTTGGCTTTTCCTCAGCTGTCAAGGACTGGCAATAAAATAATAATAAGGGCTTCTAAATAACGTGTGTGTGACAGGCCTGGGCTCGCTCACACAGTCCTTTATGGAGGTTAACTACAAAATAAGTTCCAGTGAGTGATCGGGAACAGGCCTGGGTGTAATATTGTAATGCCAACGACGGCATAATTCTTGAAAAGTTCATTTGCAGGAAATTCTCAGACTTGATGAGGCAAAGTTTGGCCTCCTGAATCATTCTGCCGTGGTGTGCGGCGGGCGCGGAGTTCTTCCGGAGTTTACAGGCCTCGCACTTTTGAACTTGCTTCAGCTGCGGCCCATTAAGAAATGGCGAGCTCTGTTCCCTGGTCCCCGAGCAGGGGCTGGCTGGTGGGGGAGTCACGGGAAAGTGGTTTTGTGCTGGGACACACGCATAGGCTGCAGGGTTTTGCGGCAGGGCCCGGGTGGGGGGGATTTTGTTTCATGACATGAAGGTGATCAAGGCTCCGTTAGTCTGAGTGCTGGGAGGAAGATGGAGAAACTTTTTTTTTTAGTGTTTGTTCATGTGATTGCATTGAGTCTTAGTTGCATCATGCGGAATCTTTCGTTAAGGGGCTTGCACTCTCCAGTTAGAGTAGACTCCATGGCATGTGGGATCTTAGTTCCCTAACCAGGGATCGAACTCACGTCCCCTGCATTGCAAGGCAGATTCTTTAACCACAGGACCACCAGGGAAGCCCCAGGAAGACAGAGAACCTTGGTGTGGAAAGTCTGGGTCTCTGGAAGCTCTTCAGGTGACTCCCCACAAACCCCAGGAAAGCACTGCCTGGGGACCAGGAGACTTTGGTGACTTTATCTTGAATTCTACAGACCTGAGAAGATAGAACGCAGGTCACAAGTATCATGGCTGCTGCACATTCTGCCCCTTCGGAATGGAAAATGCCTATCTACCAAACCACTGTCTACCAAGTGGGTTGACTCACTTCTCAGCTCCAGGTAATTTCTAGAGAAAGGAGGGAAGAGAAATTGCGCCTGGAAGTGCTCACTCAGTCGGCTGAGAGCTCACGAAGGGCCTGAGTCTGCTCCTTTGCTGTAATCAGCAGATGCAACACGATGGTTTCAGAATCTGCCTTTTTACCCAAAAGCTCAAAGTACAAAATTCACATTATTAACTCCCTGAAAGTGGAAGTGTTAGTCACTCAGTCATGTCCTACTCTTTGTAATTCCATAGACTGTAGCCTGCCAGGTTCCTCTGTCCATGGGATTCTCCAGGCAAGAATACTGGAAGGGGTAGCCAATTCCTTCTCCAGGGGACCTTCTTGACCCAGGATTGAACCCAGGTCTCCTACATTGCAGGCAGATTCTTTACTGTCTGAGCTATAATAGAAGCCCATTATCCCTTGCCTACCATCTATATACACCAACTCCCAGACATCTTTACTTAGGGAAATCGCTCAGTCTCTCTCTAATGTGGGGGCAACACCCCCCACCTCTTCCCACGTGTGAAAGACTCCACTGGGGGGGTTCTGGAATTATGGATAACATTGTATTCCTCCAGTTTCTAAAGTGAACACCTGTTATCTGAGTTACAAAAATTGCAAGAAGGGCTACTTTTAAAATACATAATTCAAAGCATGTGTTGGGTAAGCATTTATTGAGTGCCCATGGTTTGCCAAGGCTTGTGTCACTTACTTACATCTTAAGTGTCTCTAAAATTTCAAAAACTATTCTAAGCTCAGTATTTTTGGAAGCTCTGCAGCTGATGGTAGGGCCAGGGTTGGGAACCTATGTGAAGATTAATTAGTGGTTAAGAACACAGCCTCCGGGGGCTTCCCTGATGGCCCAGTGAATAAGAATCCGCCTTGTAATTCAAGGGATGTGTGTTCGATCCCTGGTTGGGGAACTAAGATCTGACATGTCACGGAGCAACAAAGCCCAACCGCTACAACTACTTAGCCCCTACCACAACTAGAGCTTCCATGTGCTGCAACAAAAGACCTTGCATGTCGCAACTAAGACCCAATGTAGCCAAGTAAGTAAATATTAAAAACAAAAAACAAAAAATACACAGCCTCCGGATGAAACTTCAAAGCCACTATGGAATCAAGCTGGACTGGGTTTGATGTCCTGCCCTGCCAAGTTACTTAAACTCTCAGCTTTCTCTAGTATGGACTGGGATAGTCAGAGAATAACACATAATAGCACGCGCTCACTCACAGCTGTCTGCAAAATGGCAGGTGCTTGGCAAAAGCAAGCTATCATTTTTTTCTGAACTTATGCAAAATGAAAACAATGGACCCCACCTTCTGTATGGAACAATGTAGGTTAACAAAGTACGTTTGCAGGTGTCAGTTTCACCGAAAAGGTGGATGTGCGGCACCTCCACCACCGTCACAGGAAGTACTGCTTCGAGCTGCGGGTCTCATGATGCAGCGCCTGGCCTGTAGGGCACATGAAAACCAGATCCCTGGGCCCCCGCCCACAGTGTCTTGACTCAGCAGGCCTCGGGTGGGGGCCTGAGAATCCGCATTGGAGCGAGTTCCCAGGTGAAGTTCCTGCTGCTGGCGTGGGACCACTCTGACCACGCAGGACACAGCTCAGCGCCTGGGCTCTTCCTCCAGAGCCTGAGGCCCCGCAGGGACATAACCGACCTAAGTCTGCCGGGGCAAGTCACTCCCTCCTCCTGGCAGCTGCCAGTGCCCCAGCGCCATTCCCACAGGGAGCCGCCAGCAGGACTGCAGGCCAGGGGCAAACACTGCACGGAGCCAGTTCGGCCTTTCCCACTCTGCTTCCTGGAAGGCATCCGCAGACTAATCGGCTGAAAAGCGCCCGGGTGCTCTGCCCTCCCCTCCACTCAGAGGTCTCTCCAGTGGTCCCTCTTGGGCCTGGAGCCGCCTGGGAGCTGGACAGGCTCTTCTGTCCTTAGTCATTTCAGGCAGGAAAATTAAAACCAACTCTGAAAGAGCATAAGTCACCTTCTCCAGACGATTCAGAAATATGTGCCAATCAGAGTCCTCCGAGAGCACCTAAAAGGTGGACAGTGCTCCTCCCATCCTCCTCCCCCAAGCGCACAGGGATGTGTCCGCACAGAGGACTCGCCCTGGCCCTCCTCCTGCATCCAGGCCCCAGCTCAGGATGCCCCGCGGAGGAGAAAGACCCGGCCTGGAGCTTCTAAGGCCAGCTTCAAGTCCCTCCGTGTGTGCCTTGCCAACGTGCCCCAGGAGGGCTTCGGGAGAGCACAGGCCTTCTGTGATGAAATGCCCCGAAGGCTGGGGAGGTCTGAGCTGGTCTCTCCCTGCGGCCCTCAGGTGTGAAGAGCTAACCCATCTCCTCGGAAAACAGCACATTTCTTAAGCAGCTCGATCCCCAGGGAACCCTCTGCCTTCATGGTGCTCAGAAGGCCTCACCAGCAGCCAGGAAGTCAGCCGCAGGTCAGATGGACACAGGAGGGGCGCATCAGAACTGCCACGATCTTGGAAAGGGCCGTGTCCTCGCGGTTGCGCAGCCGCCCAGCCCATGTGTCTGCTGAGCACCCAGCAGAAGCTAACCTCTCATGCGGAGGCAGAGCCACCAGGGCACTGCCCACGTCTCTGGGAAGTGGGATTCGTAAGGTGCCCGATACTCCCCATGTTGGGGTTGCTGTCTTAGAGCTGGGTGAGACTGCAGAGGCCACCCCTTCCTAACCACTCCCCCCCAGACGGGGAGGGTGGGGTGTGAAGTTCCGGGACCCAACTGAGGGCGCAGCAACGCGGCAGGAGAGTGGCCACCGCGCGCCACGCCGGCTGACCGGAGCCACGGCCCTGAGCTTCCCCGAGAGCTGGAGAGTCCAGGGAGCAAACCACGCTTCTGTGACGTGTGGGTCACCACCGGCCTGCACACACGCTTATCTCACTATCCTCCTGATCACTTTGGAAAGACGTTGTACCTACTCCCATTTCACAGATGAAGAAGACTGAGGCTCGGGAAAGCCCAGTGATTGGCTAAGGTCATCAAGCTGAATGAGACGGGGTGATGGGCCCAACCCCACATGGTCTTACTCCTGGCCTGGTGCCCTTCCCCTTCACCATGGTTACCCCACTGGACGCGGCAGCAGGAATGATCACGTGTGTGGACCAAACACCACACTGGATGGCAAAGGGTGCTGGGGTCAGGCCGTCAGCTGGCTCTGAAACGCTGACTCTCCGCAGATCACAGGATTGCCACTGGCCTGGTCTTACACCCTCAGCACACAGCAAGAGAGGCGTGGGGGCGGGGCTGCGGGAAGCGGGGTTCACGGGACACTCCACACTGGACCAAATACCCCCCCAGGGGCTGAGCGGGCAGTGACCTCAGGACCGTGGTGTCAGCTGCCCCTCTGCCTGGCGCACGTGTCCTCTTCTCAGGGGGTCTACTCAGACCTCCCGGTGAAAATAGCACCCTCCCTGCCAGGGCCCCCGTCTCCCCTCCCCATCTCCCACCATGCTCCCTTGCTGACGGGGCTCCCTGTCTCGCCCACCACAAGAAGGTGGCTTCAGGAGGGCAGGACCCCGTGCCTGCTTTGGGCACTGATGATACATGTGGTGCCCAGAATAACCCTGGCATCCAGCAGATGCTCTGTAAATATTTTTCCCATATATTTCCCTTTGAAAAAAATGTCAAAGTCTACGCAGAACTAGTAAGACTATAGTGAACATTCATCACCCTTCACCTAGATTCAATCCTTACTAACACTTTGCCATTTTATTTCTCCATGTGTATTTGTGTGTGTGCCTATGTGTGTGCGTTAGTCATTCAGTTGTGTGTGACTCTTTGCGACCCCATGGATGATACCCACAAGGCCCATGGGATTCTCCAGGCAAGAATACTGGGTGGGATTGCCATTCCCTTCTCTAGGGGGTCTTCCCGACCCAGGGATGGAACCTGGGTCTCCTGCATTGCAGGCAGACTGTACCGCCTGAGCCGCCAGGGAAGCCCGTGGGTGTGTGGGTGTGTGTGCATGTGTAATACATATATATACATGTACGTGTGTGTTTTTATGTAGTGTGTGCAATATATACATGTGTGTATTTAAGTATGTGTGTGTTCATGTGTTCATATACATACATATACACTATATAACTATACAAACACACATATATTTCTTTTTGGTAAACCAACTTTAAATTAAGGGAAAAAAGTATTGCCTAATAATAAGAATTGTAAGAACTGATGAACAGAATAATTTATGCTTTTGAACTGTGGTATTGGGGAAGACTCTTGAGAGTCCCTTGGACTGCAAGGAGATCAAACCAGTCAATCCCAAAGGAAACCAACCATGAATATTCCTTGGAAGAACTGATGCTGAAGCTCCAATACTTTGGCCACCTGATGTGAAAAACTGACTCATTAGAAAAGATCCTGATGCTGGGAAAGATTGAAGACAGAAGGAGAAGGGGATGATAGAGAATGAGATGATTGGATGGCATTACCGACTCAATGGATATGAGTTTGAGCAAGGTTCGGGAGTTGGTGATGGACAAGGAAGCCTGGAGTCCACAGGGTATGCAAAAAGAAGGACACGACTGAGCGACTAAATTGAACTGAAGGATAAGAATAGTGTCACACAAGAAATTTCAACTGATGCATTATCTACCTAGGTGGTCCGCGTTCAAATCTCCCCAGATGTCCTCAAAATATCCTTTACAGTAAGCCCTTAAACACTGTAGGCTGAGGGCCCCTCATGCATCGGGCACAGCCTCTGCTCCCACGTGTCTTTGGCCTCCCTTGACCTCAAGCAGCTTAGTCGACACCTGCTGAAGGAATGGGTGGGTGGGAAAGCCAGGCTGGGATAGAGTCTTCTAGAGCAGCCAGCAGGGGAGCTGGGGGGATCCTCACCCCGAGTTTCCTCTCTGCCTCTCTCTCTCTTCTGCACCAAATCCCCCAACACCTCCACATGGGATGTGTTTCACTATCCGCCCCCCACCCAGGTTCCCGGACTGTTGTTTTCTCACCACTCACCCCTGGGGGAGGGAGGCTGTCCCCGAAGCCCTCATGCCTTTCGAGTTTCCATTACCGATTCTTCCAATGCCGATTCTTCCCTCTCAAGACACACGGCTTTCTCTACTGCCCTTGGCTCACATTATAAAACATAAACGCAGAAGGCTGAATGTGTGGCCTGGCTCATGGCAAAGCTGTCAGTAGGGGCAGGGGGACACTTCTGCTTGAAGGAGGTATGTCTGGGGTCACCGACAGGGCTGTGCGTCCTTGGTAGCCCAGAAGGCTGCTTGCTCTGTAAAAGCCAATTGTGGCTATTATGAGGCTATTACTGGCGTGAGCTGTGAGATGCTCAAAACACAGGAAAACTGCTCTGGGAGAGGGCAGGAGGAAGAACCCAAGAGAGACATAAAAAGGCAATAGGATTTAGAGAGCACTCTTAGGAGAGAGGAGGGATGATGGATGGAATGGGAAGGGGATGAAGGGAGGGGGGAGACATGCCAGGAGGGAGGAGAACGTGCTAGATGTGGGAAGAGCGCAGGAGAGTCAGAACCTCAGATCGAGGGGGACCCGTGGACTTGACTTTGCTCAGTGGTAGGTGGACGTGCCGGACAACAGCGGTCCCAGAGCAAGCAAGGCAGGAAGGGTCTGAGGAGGGCAGAGAGCGGGCCCAGGAAACCAGGAAGTGCACCTCCACTGGGCGCCAGGGCGAAGGGACACAGGCAGGGGGGGTGATTAGAAACCAGCAGGGCTTCCCTCGTCTCTCTTTTGTGAAATCTTGGGCGGTCCTATGGACCAAGAGGAAACCAAATCCCGTGGCTGCCCCGCACTGGGGCCCCCTTTCAGGCCCCGTTCCCCTGCTGGTGCCCACCCTGAGGACTCCTGACAGCGGGTCTCTTGACGGTGCCCAAGTATGACGAGACGGTATGAATCACATTTACCTAGACTCCCACCGCCCCCTCCCTTTCCAGTATCACTGGAGCCCGTAGTTGGTGACAGCCCCCACTGTGGACACCGACCATCTAATTTCCTTGTCTCCTGGGGGCTCTAAATCCAGCCCCCTCTGACCTGCCGGCGGGGGAGATGACCTCCCATTTGTCCTGCTTATCACTGGTAATAACCATTAGGGACAATGGCAGGCGTGCGCACCTGCTGCCCACTAGGACGGCAGATCGGGTCTCCGCAGGAGGCCAGGGATGCAAATCTCCTTGTCCTTTTCATCACCGCCTCACTCCCAGGCACTACCCGCATGGATGCCCCGGCACCAGGGGATGCGGGGGACCTGAGCCGGAGGCGGGGGACGAAGCGCGCCCCACCCCCAGGCGAGTTAGCTGCCCCTGGGTCCAGGGGTTGAGCAGATGCTGTCAGGCGGCGGTTGTCAGGCTGATGAAAAGACACGGAGCCGCTGAACCCTCGCTGCGGCCCCGCCCTGTGTGCAGAGGCTGAGGCCCAGGACTTCGGATGAAGCAGCAGGGGTGAGATCTTTCTGCACGAGCCCTTCTCTGTGGGGAGCGTTTTCACAGCCGCCCTCGTGGTCCCCACTGGACATCGGGGACAGAACCCCTGGCACCGGGGGCAGGGCTGGGCATGGTGTTCTGCATCCCACCTCCCAAGTTTGTGCCATCCCTTCTCCCGGGGTCCCCCTGCCCCCGAGGGCCTCCGAGTGCCCCAATCGGAGGGTCCCCGCAGGGGCTGGGCCCCCCTGGGGCTGCGGGAGGCGGAGGGCGCTCCGAGGCCAGGCCGCCAGCAGCCAGCAGCCAGCCGGCCCAGCCCTGATGTAAAGTATTAACTCATACTGAACACAGTTTGTCTCCGAGGACCCTCTTGGCCCCTTCGTCATCCTGTGCTGACATTTTAATCGTGCTTTTGTGGGAGCCGGCTGGCAGTTTGTCATCAGGAATGGCGCGGCGAGGGGCCAGAGCGCGTTGCTGGCTGAGGCTGCTGCTGAGGGAAGCAGCCCATTCTGACAGACTGAGCAATAATCTGAACTTACTGCGCCGAGCCTGTGGGACACCAGCCGGGCCGCTTTATCTTCTTCATTAAAGTGCGCTCAAAAAAAAAATCCATTTTCCTTTAAAGTCTGAGGAACAGATGGAGTAAAATTAATTGCGCCATTAAGTCCCGATAGACAATACCAGAGTGGTTTTCTTTCAACTGTGCATGTGTGTTACAAAGTGCTCTTCGTAAAAGGCAATTACTGCAACATTTGCCATAAAATAAAGGTTGCTTTAATGGGCAATAAACACAGGCTTCAAATTTTGTATGAAATGGGTCTCCAAAGGGCGCTGTTAGAGGCGGCTCAAAGGCACGGCTGACTTCAGGATTTCTGCTCCGGCTCCGGCTCAGCCCGTTCTGAGAACAATGCCTCCCCACCCTTGGATGTATTCTGATAGAATGATGGATGTGACGTGCTCGCGGCATGGGCCTCTCCAGCCAGATTTTTCTGGTCAGCAAACGGCAGGCGGGAGAGAGCAGGAGAGAAAGAGAGACACAGGGAGAGAGAGAGAGAGAGAGGTGTTCACCAGGGTGTCCTCAGGGCGGCACCCACTGGCTGAGCAAGGAGCCAGTTAAAGCGATAGGCCTGGTTCGCAGGGATGGAGTCGGGCATTTACTCCTCTTCCATCTCATGGGCCTGGTGGAGGGTTTCCAGTGGATTCCTGGAAGGAGGGCGTAGTGAGAAATCTGTATTTCTGTATATTCAGGGCCCTTTAGGACCAAGATTTGGCAAACAGGGGAAGAGGCTGCGCTTTATGACTGAGATGAAGCTGGAGCTGCGGGTCGCTCAGCAGACTGATGACCAGGCGCCCGGCCAGAGTCCAGCTCACCGCCCCTCTGAGGACAGTGGCCCAGACTGTTTAAGGGACTGCAGAGCACGCGCACAGCACAGACCTCCAAGCCAAGTGCATGGGGCTGGCTGTTCTCAGCCCCCTGCCCCTTTCCTTTGAACTGCACCCCCCAACCCCTCACTGCCGCTTCCTATCAATCCTCCCTGTTCACGGATCCAAGCTCCTCAGACATGGTTGGATGGGGGGCAGGAATGCTAAGAAGACCAGGAACTCATTTCAATCCACTATATTTCTACATTTCAGTAATTACAAAGTTAGCATGACATATAAATGATCCATTAATTGAAATATGGACTACACCAGCTCCAATATTTATGGGATAAATCCATATTTCATTAAACAAATCCAATAAGCAAATATATCAAGGAGAACATGAGAGCAATTTTATTTAAGTGCAAGAGCAGGGCTAAAAGGACCATTTCCTGTCCAAAGTACAGGCCTAGAGCTTAAGGAACAAACAAATAAACAAAAGAACCCTTAGCAGATGTGGAATTTGATGGGGCTGATGAGACCAAGAAGCTGATGCTGAAATTAGCTTCAAGGGAATCAGGGGTCAGTTCCTAGGTCAGGACTCAGGGGGGGCCCAGGGAGCCCCAGCAGCCACCAGCCACCATGATGCAAGAGGTGCTGCCTCTGTTCAGACTATGGAGGGGATGGCGAGAGGCCACATGGACACTTTGGCTGCTCTGAGGAAGGCAGGGCAGGCTTTTAGCTGTGTTCTAAGAGAGAGGTGGTTTGTGCACTGAGCCATGTGCCCTGAAGCCCGACCTCTTCGGGGTGTTTCCTTCTCGGACGTCGGCAGGGGGTAATGTCTATGGGAGCCCAGTCAACCCGACTCCCTCAGCACAGACATGAGTTGCCACTGGGACCTGGGCTCTCAGAGAACCACCTCCTTCCTTGTGGCTCTCCTGCGGGCATTCCCTTGCATCCAAATGGCATCACTGCCCTCCCCCTGCACCTGCCTCCCTCTGCACCCCAGGCCATCTTTGTGCCTAGACCCCCTCCTCTCCCTTCATCCCTGCTGTCCATCCTGAAGGTCCCTGTGTCTACCTTCTTTGCCACGTCTCAACTCAGACCCCATCACCTCACCTGGCTGAAACGGCTTTTTAACCTGTCTCCTGCTCCAGGCTGACCTCTGCTAGCCGCTTCTCAAGGTGACTAAGTGGGCTGAGCTGAGAGTTTCCATATACTTGTTTTTGCCTGGGAAAATTCTAGTGAGTGAATTATCTCCTGGGGGGTGGATAACTATGAATAGTATACTCTTTCACTGTGTCCCAGTGGGGAGATTATAATCCCAGTTAAAACTCATGGCAGCCCGCTGTATCCACAACTCCTGTAAATTTCAGGAAAACCCTAAGTTCCTTAAGCGTCAGGTCCAGTTTTGCAGGGCTCCAAGCTTATATAATATGGGGTGCCCAGATCAGACACAAATTTAATGCAAGATATAAAATTATTATAAAGATTTACTATATATATATATATATATATATATGAACAAGAAACAACAAAGTCGGACAAAGACACTGCTAGAGGCCCAGTAGGGGCTCAGAAGGGGCCCGGACAGTGAGAGGTCCTCCAGCTTAAGCTTCTACAGCCTCTTGGTCAATATGCCCTGACCCGGAACACAAGGAGCGGGTCTGTGATCTGGCCTCGGCCTAACTCTTCAGGCTTCCTCTTGACGCTGCCCAGGCCAACCCCCAACTCCCAGTGCACGGCTCCCCACGCCCCTGCCCCGTGCTCCCCCACGCTCCAACGCTATGACCGCGCACGGTTAGGTCAGCGTGCTGCCTTCTCCCCCTTCCACCCCGTGCCCCCCGCTCTTTCCTCGGCCAGGAGAAGGGCAAGGGAGGAAGCACCCTGGCAAATGTCTCTGCAACTTTCAGAACTCAGCTCTATCATCGCTTCCTCCAGGGAGCCTCTTCTGATGACATCAGGCAGGACTTGGGACTCTTCCTCAGAAGCTCCTATAACATCCTGACTGTTCTTATCCCACCCTGACTGCACAGCTCAGAAATGAGCTGTCTTTTCTTCCACTGAGTACAGAGTAGATGATAAACACATATCTAGTGAATGGATAGAGATCAAAGCAACCTTTTTTTCCCAGTGCCATATGGGATCCCTGCTAAGGCTAGGCATTGAGGCTAGACACTGTGCTTGGAATGGGATGGGGAAGCGGTAAAAGGGGAGCCAATGCTACACCATAAGGTGCCAACTCCACTCTCTCTGAACCAGGACAGTCACCAAAGTACAAAGTGACTGGCTGTTGGCAGGGATAGAATAATAAGCCGGTATTGAACCATAACCGAAGCCTAAGCCAGTAGTTCTCAGCTAGCTTTGCACATTAAAAATATCAGAAGTGGGACTTCCCTGGTGCTTCAGGGGTTAAGAATCCACCGTGCAATGCAGGAGACGTGGGTTCGATCCCTGGTCAGGGAACTAACATCCTACATGCCATGGGGCAACAAAGCCCATTTGCCACAACTAGAGAAGCCCACACGCCACAGTGAAGATGCCGTGTGTTGCAACCAAGATCCGATGCAGCCAAATAAATAAAGAAATATTTAAAATAATAATAAAATAGGTTTAAAAAATTAGAAGTATTTTAAAAAATGTATTTTGTTGCTGCTTGGTACCTAGCCCCAGAGATTACTTTTTCACAGGGTGGAATCCAGCCATTACTGGGCTTCCCAGGTGGCGCCAGCAGTGAAGAACCCACCTGCCAATGGAGGAGACATAAGAAACGTGGGTTTGATCCCGGGGTTGGGAAGATCCCCTGGAGAAGGGAATGGCAACCCACTCCAGTACTCTTGGCCTTGGAGAATCCCATGGACAAAGGGGTCCGTGGGGTCTCACAGAGTCATCAATGCCTTTAAGAAGCTCTCCAAATGATTTTAGAGTTGAAAAACAATGACCTACCCAACCCCATGTTAATCTAAAACTCCCATTTTAAATACATTTTTACTTACAAATCTGAACCTGGTCACAGCTACCCGCCTATCTTCAGTCAACACTGCACACGGCCTATCTGTGTCACTCTCTCAGCATGAGTGAGCACCCATTGTCGAGTGTCTGGGCAGAGGGCCACGGCGACTTTGCACCCCGCCCCCCACCATCTCACAGGTTCAGTCCACAAATGCTTTGTGAGTGTCTGATACAAAGCACTCACAGGAAACACACAAGAGTAAGACTTAGTCCTTATCCTCGAGGAGCTTGCAATATTTTAGATCAAACCACAGTGAAACCTGAGAGCAGAAGAACATTCAGCAGCCTGTCATGTAAGTACCAGTGACAAGTGCCCCGCGTAAGGCTGTTCCTCCATGGCGGCTCTGTGATGGCCACGCAGTCTGCGAAACCCAAGATGCTGGACTGGTGGGGGAAAGAGCGACGCTAATGGCTATAAGTCAGGAAGTAACTCTCAAGTCACACTGGATACTCATTCATTCGTTCCTTCTATCTACTGATATACATATGTTTCAAACATGTATGACATGGAAAACACGATGTTGAGTTCCACAGACATGGGGTGCAGGAGATGGAGATGACCCCCTGGCCTGATGGAACACAGGATATAAAAGAGGCTCCTATGCGTCATGCATTGAAGTCCCCAACTGCCACTGTGGTTCAGGCTATAAAGGCAAAGTCCAGGGTCCTCGGATGTGAAAGAAACTTAAAAGTCAAGGGCCACAGAGATCTAAGTGTCAAGAGCATAGCTGGTCATGTGCTTAGCTTTGGCGGTAAATCCTTCCACATGGAGGGTCAGAAACAGCCTTGGAAGGAAGCCGGTGAGCAGAGAAGAGCTAAGGCTTAGCTTATCCTCCCTGCTGGACCACATTCCCTCTCACTGGCAGAGAAATAACCTGTAGGGACTTGCACAGTGCCATGTGCAGATGGGGTTTAATGAATGTGGTGATGATAATGATGATAATTATTCAAATTCCTTCCTATTTCTACACCCCAGGGAGGCCAGTGCTGCCTTTTGTCATCTGACTAAATTTGAGAGGTGACCCTCCTTCCTCGGTTTTTTGTGTGATGTCTTCCCACGCCTGGCACAGTGTTCCTCTGCTTCACGCCGTCACTCACGTCAGCACGTGCTCAGCAGTGTGCTACATAGAAAAACGAGATGGTCAGGAGGCACCCTCCTGACATGAAGGACAAGGCTGGGGCTGGGGCTGGCACAGGAGCACCTTAAAACCAGAAATATCAAGGACCAGATAAGAGAATCTGCGTTTGTTTCTTTATATTCCACCTCCTTCAGGAAGGAATTTAAGGAGAACTAAAATAAAATGAACAGATACACATAACAAAGGTATTAAAATTGAAACAGAAAGTCAAAATCTGACTAAGGAAGAGAAATCAAAACCTATTTGCAGGGCAGGAACAGAAATGCAGACGGAGACAACAGACGTTGTGGACGCGGGGTGGGGGCAGGGAGAGTAGCACTGACACATACACGTTTCCGTGTGTAAAACCGAGAACTGGGGGGAAGCTGCTGGCAACGCAGGGAGCTCAGCCTGCTGCTCTGTGATGATCCAGAAGCGTGGGGTGGGGGCGGGCGGGCGGCTCAGGAGGGAGGAGGTACATGTATATATGTAGCTGATTCACACTGTATGTTGTTAAGCAATTATGAAATGGAAACTGTTAGGCGCTCAGTCATGTCTGACTCTTTGCCACCCCATGGGCTGGAGCCCGCCAGCCTCCTCTTGTCCATGGAATTCTCCAGACAAGAATACTGGAGTGGGTCGCCATTCCTCTTACACACCAATTCTTAAAAAGGCTAAAAAACCCAAAAAGACACAGAACTATGAGACCAAGCATCGAACTTAACTCCGGCCTTTCCAGAAGATGGGGCAGAAGGGAAAGACAGGATCAGGTAATCTGCACTCCCCACTGGGAGAGAACTCCACGGTTCTCCCAGAGGACGGTAACATCCTGACTGGTCCACAACACCTTGCACAAGTGGTCCCTGTCTTCATAGCAGACACCACGTCATCATCACTTTGGCTTTTGAAAATTATCAGTAAGTCCAAAGTATAAACATTAAAGTAGGATCTATCAAAGATAATTCAACTAAGGAAGATAAATTACTGCCCTCTAAACCTGTGCTTTCCTGAAGATCTAACCTGATAAAAGGAGAACATGGTGATCACTTGGGGGAGGGAGCGGAGCTCTCTGCTGACCTGCCGTGAACAGAACTTCTCTCCCCTGACTCCAGGAAGTGCTGGTGAGAACACTGTGAGGGGCACCCTGAACAATGCTCAGATGCTACTGACCCTCACGCTCCAGACGCCCAGGACGGCTCACGTCCTAAGTAGAGGCAACGCTGAGAGCCCGGCCAGCCCTCCTGCATGCAGGGCCGCAGGAGGTCCTTCTCCCCACGGAGACCAGTGATGAGGGTCCTTCAGGAAAGCCTCCAGGTGCCTCCTGAATGGCTCTGGGTCCACTGGCTCCTGCACAGTTGACATGCTGAGACTTTAGAATGCTGATGGTCAAAGGAATTATCCGTGATGATGAAAACAGTCCCTGGTGGCACAGTGGATAAGAATCTGCCACCAAGGCAGGAGGCATGGGTTTGATTCCTGGTCTGGAAAGGTTCCACATGTAGAGCAACTGAGCTTGCAAGTGGGAACTCCTGAGCCCATGTGCTGCAACTACTGAAGCCTACAAGTCTTGAGTCTGTGCTCCGCAACAAGAGAAGTCATTGCAATGAGAAAGCCTGCACACCGCAACAAAGAGCAGTCCCTGCTTGCTGCAACTACAGAAAGCCCACGCACAGCCATGAAGGCTCAGCACAGCCAAAAGTAAAGAAAACGGCCCCTACCTGCACTGTCTGATACAGCAGCCACTAGTCACATGTGGCTATCAGGATGTATGTCACTGAGTAATGATGTTTAGATTTTATTTAATGTTCTTTCCTGTAGTCATGTATGGATGTGAGAGTTGGACTATAAAGAAAGCTGAGCGCCCAAGAATTGATGCTTTTAAACTGTAGTGCTGGATAAGACTCTCAAGAGTCCCTTGGACAGCAAGGAGATCCAACCAGTCCATCCTAAAGGAGATCAGTCCTGTATATTCATTGAAAGGACTAATGCTGAAGCTGAAGCTCCAATACCTTGGCCACCTGATGCAAAGAAATGACTCACTGGAAAAGACCCTGATGCTGGGAAAGATTGAAGGCAGGAGGAGAAGGGGATGACAGAGTATGAGCAGTTGGATGGCATCACCGACTCGAAGGACATGAGTTTGAACAAGCTCCGGGAGTTGGTGATGGATAGGCAAGCCTGGCTTGCTACAGTTCATGGGGTCACAAAGAGTCGGACATGACTGAGTGACTGAACTGAACTCTTTAATGTTAATTAATTTAAATTAAATAGCCACACATGACTAGTGGCCATGGACTAGACAGCCACCCTGAAGATCCACATTTCAGAACTGGTTTACAAAGCTTCCTAACAGGCATTGCTCATACCCCACCGCAGCTGTAGATAAATCTCAGGGACGCTCTTGAGGGCCTCATAGGAGAAGTCAGAAACCAAAGACTTCTCCCAGGCACTTGAATAAACTGGTCTGCTCAATGAAACTATTTAGTACTGCCCAAACACACTTTGGAGAAGGTTTGCCAAACATAACAGTTGAGGTTTTGACAAACCGGAGGTTGGGCCATTCTGGTATTGGGTAACTAT
This sequence comes from Muntiacus reevesi, assembly GCF_963930625.1. Taxonomy (NCBI): domain Eukaryota; kingdom Metazoa; phylum Chordata; class Mammalia; order Artiodactyla; family Cervidae; genus Muntiacus; species Muntiacus reevesi. Next base: position 208,162,715 of record NC_089250.1, read on the forward strand.
GGGCCCCAAATGCCTCCCCAAAGTCATTCCTAATTCCCATATAATCCCCAGTCATAAAGCCCCGCCAGGCACACAAGCTCTCTTCCTAATTGCCGAGGCAGGAGGGCACGCAGAGAGTTCATCTGTATGTGGTAATTAACTCCCACCTTAGTGGTCAAGAATAAAACACATCTCTGTTTTCAACACTCGCGATTAAGATCTGCCATGTCTGGAGGTCGTTTTGGCCTCCCTCTGACTCTAGGAGCGCTAATAAAATTCAGCCTTCACAAGAGTATCCATGGCCAGTGATTCTGGTGAAGTCTGGCCATTAGCTGACTTCAGTCCGCAAAGAGAAAAGCCAATGAAAGATGCATGAAAGCTGCCAACGGCTCTGGATCCATTTTTCCATATGTTGAAAGAGCACAACCACTACACAAAATGTTTAGAAATATGAGTTAAGTTTTGTCATAATGCATTAAAGCTGATTTCAGGGGGAAAAACATTACAAACCTTTTTCTAGTCTCATATATAATACCCAGTATGACTCTGGATTGCTGAAGAACATTCTTGGCAAGAGTGAATGAATGGATTACAGAAGAGAAGCCGGGTGACTGAACTGGAAGGAGCTGTGATTCCAAGGAAGGCTGGGAGTTAGCGGGAGGGCAGGCGGACCCGGGCCTGAGCTGTAGCCGCGGGGACAGCGAGGACTACGGAATCTGGCTGAACACCATGTTCTGCTTGGCAAGAACGTGCTGCCTGACAAACACCCAGGGCACTAACCCAAAGAAACCCAGGTCCCGTGGCGGGATGGGGTGAGGATTCAGGAACAGAGGACTATGGCAGCCTCGTGGGGCCCGGGGCAATACAGGCCAAAGATGAACTTAACAAGAACTCAGAGCAAAGGGATTTCGTGAGAGACCACAGAGAAATGAAGCTGCCTGGATGCCTCTACTCCAAGGTTAGCCTGAAGAACTCAGTCTGAACACGTCTTTAAAAAGCCTATGCTCAAGGTGGCTCAAAGAGAAAAGAATATCTGCCTGCAATGCAGGAGAACTGGGTTCGATCCCTGGGTCGGAAAGATATCCTGAAGAAGGGAATGGCAACTCACTCCACTATTCTTGCCCAGAGAATCCCATGGACAGAGGAGCCTGGGGGGCTACAGTCCATGGGATAGCAAAGAGTCGGACACTACTGAGTGACTAAAACTTTCACTTTCAAGTCAACTTCAGCATCATGCAACACTTAGGACATCTCTGAAGCTGTCTGCCATGTCTGCCACGGTGTGTGCTAGGCCTACTTCTGTAATCTCTGCTTTTGCTCTGATCCAGTTCAGACACCACCATCTGACTAAACAGAATCGCAGCTAAACATTTTTGTCAGACTGGGGGTTCTCAGCCTAATAATATCCCTCCATGAGGAGCAGTCCCTTGCCCATCTTTTCTGAAAACCAAATCTGATGCAAGACGAAAAACTTAGAAAAACTAATGGGACTATAATTTTGAGGAAGGCAAGGGCTGTCCTTTGGGTTACACTTTGGGTTAATCTGGAGAAGCCTGCAAATGAAGAGAAAATTGATGGGTATAACTTGCAAAGAACTGGGCTCAGTTTTCAGAGGAGTTAAAAATGGGGCAGGTGGCAAGGCACCTCCCCTGTGATACGATCGTTCTGCAGTGACCAAACGCCTGAGATGTGGGAGCAAGGAGAACTTCCGGGCGTCAGGCACCTGGGCACTGCAGAGGCCACCCTGCAGGCAAGCCTTCACCCTTTCCCTCGCTGCCTCTTTGCCCAGTGCTGGAAAGGACGAGCAGCGAAGAACAAAAACAACAGAGGCCGTGAAGCAGTGCTAGCCAGCAAGCACGAGGCGATGAAGGCAGTGGGGTTCTTCTCCCTAAAGGGAAACGGAGACAGATGTGCCATCAGATGGCTCCTAGAAGCTGTGCCTGGAGCTGAAATGGAATGAATGGAAAGGGCTGGAAAAGCCTTGTGAAGTCACGGCACACTGACTTGGGGGCCTTGAGGGTCAAGATTCAGGACCATCAGAGGGAAGCAGCCAAGGCTCGGCTGGCCCTGCAGGAGCGCAGGGCCTTGACCACAGAAGGTGCGTCTTGGGTAAGGGGCATCCTGAGCGGGGAAGTCAGGGGTGGGGCTCTGCGATGTGGAAGGATGTCTCACTTTGTAGGACTGTGAGCCCAGGTTCTCAGGCCAGTTAGTAGAGGGGTATCGTTACGCTTTCGGCTTCATTTTGACCAACTCTAAACCATAAAGAAGGGTAACGGCTGAAGAATTGATGCTTTTGAACTGAGGTGCTGGAGAAGACCCTCAAGAGGCCCTTGGACTGCAAGAAGATCCAATCAGTCCATCCTAAAGGACATCAACCTTGAATATTCATTGGAAGGACTGAAGCTGACATCAAAGGTCCAATACACTGGCCACCTGATGTGAAGAGCTGACTCACTGGAAAAGAGCCTGATGCTGGGAAAGGTTGAGGGCAGGAAGAGAAGGTGGTGACACAGCATGAGATGGTTGGATGGCATCACGGACTCAATGGACATGAGACTGAGCAAACTCCAAGAGACAATGAAGGACAGGAAAGCCTGGTGTGCTCCAGTTTACAGGGTTGCAAAGTCGGACATGACTCAGTGACTGAACAACAGCAAGTAATGTACATCTATGGGATACAGGAATCCATCTGCCAGAAGCTCCATTCTCTCTGCAATTTCCCAGAAATGTCTCTCTTCCATACAATGAGACACACCAGTACTATGTGCTCAGAAGGAGAGAAGAGGAGAGAAAGAGCGCTCAAAGGAGGCCAAGTTCCTGCCCTTGGCCCAGGTGCTCCCGTCTAAGGCAGCAGTTGATGGGGACCCTGCTGAGAGGCCGGCCAGGTGTGAGGTGCTGGGCGGGGACAGTGCCGTGAGGCGGGCCTCTGCCACTGTCTCCGGTATCACTTCTGCTTTCAGGTCTGCAGCTGGAATCCAAGTGCCCCACAGGGTCAGTGGGCCCTGGGGGTGAGCCCACATCTAAGGAGGCACAAGAGACGCCTCCACGAGCAACCTGAGTTGGGGAAGGGGAGAAAGCCGTAAAACAGGACGTTGGCAAATTCCCTCTTCTACTTACAAGGGGTCATTTTCTCCAAACAGGAGGCCCCCTTGCCAACTGCCCTCCTGCCTCTGCTCAAAGGCCAATGATTCCTTACGGGTCAAGCAGCAGCCAAGACAATAGCCTCTTAAAAAACAAAATGCCAGGGTTACACATTATTATTTTTATTTTCCCCCTCTTGGCTGTTCTTTTTTTTTTTTTTTCTCCTTTACCTTGACCAGCACTTCTAATTATTTCAGAGGGAAGAGGGAAGATAGGAAATCAAAAGATCTGGTTCAAAACACAGCTCTCTCCCCCTCCTCCTGGGGAGAGCTCGTCTCCGGTGAGATAATAAGCATGAAGTGGATGCCAGGCTGCATGCACTCCCCAGACAATGGCTGGGAGAAAAAGGCAGCCGTGCACACACGGGAGGCTGGCAACCCGCTGTCCGCCAAGGGTTAAAGCCCGCAGCGTCCTCCGGCCTTCCAGAGAGAACACAAAGCTCAGTGGGGCTGGGAGGAGGCTCCCACAGGGTCCCTATTAAAACAGATCAAGTCACACATGTCGATATCCCCATTTCATAGACGCTGTAATTTGTTTGACAGGAGTGAATCCTGCTGATCCAAGTCAGGGCAAGGGAGGGGGGGGGGAAAGTCTGCTAGAAAGGGAGACCCATAGAGAGCCTGGTGTTTTCTGCATCTGGCCTTCAGAAGAAAGCCTCAGGTCCACCCGATCGGCCGTGCTTTGAAAACAGGGCGGGTCCCAAATAGAAGACTGTCCTTAGGCACACACACACACACACACACACACACACAGTGTGTACGTACACACACAGGGCGCATTGTTCTGATCTTAACTGTGAGATGTTAGAAAAGGTACAATAAAGCCTTTTCGGTTCCCAGCGGAGAACAGGATCAAACCCCGCTCTCCCTCCGGTGATCCTGATAAAGGCAGTGCTGGTGTTCTAACAAAACGCGCTGCCGTTGCTGCGCCTTCCTTCCACTCTTGTTCGTCTTTTGTGTTTTTCTGTCTTTTTTTTTTTCCTTGCTCTCTCTCTCCCTGTCTTCCCTTCTCTCTCCCTGTCTCTGTCCCTTGCCAAAGGCATTAAAAATAGATGAGAACCACTCCACCAAGCATGGGGATGGGGGGAGGTTGGGGTGGATACTAATCCACTGGCCCTGCTTTGCTGGGAAAGCAGGTTTTGAATAAGGCCCCTGGCACAGATGAGATGAGTTTAGTGATCACAGTTTAATTCTGAATAGGGCACAGCGTGCTCTGTGGATATGAAACAGACAATATGGGGCAAACAGGCCTTTTTGGAACTGGTTTCTCAGAACTCTTGGTTAATGAGGGTCAGGGGAGAATGAAGGAACAAACCGAGATGCTTGGTACAACCCAGGAGGCTGACCCCTCCAGGGAGATGCTGCTGGAGTGGGGCCAGGGCCACCTCTGTGGTCCCTCGGGGCCTCTGAAATCACGGAAGGTTGGAAAGGAAGTCAGGAGCTGAGAGGGTCCTCCGAGACCTGCCAGCCCCACTCCTTCTACAGCTCCCCTGAGGCAAGGCGACTTGCCCAGAGAGACAGAAAAACCTGGGCAACTGCCTGGCTTCTCCTGAGGCCTCCTGGGCCCATCCCTGGTCCCTGCTAGACTAGTTAATGCCTTGTTCTCTCAGCCTGTAAGAATGGAACTGGAACTAGCAATCAGAGTGTTGGCAAGTGTTCAAAGGCTGGTTTGAGATGGAGGAAAGGATGCCCACTTGCTTATCTCAGAGCTTCCTCTGAAGGTTCTTCATAACCCTGACATGGAGTTATTTTGACTTTGGTTTGTTTACCCATTTTCCAAGTTGTCGGAATAAATTTCCTGAAGATCTGAAGCAGAAAAGACAAGCATTTAAAATGGATATATTGGACACAAATAGCCACTTTTACATGAAAAGTAAATCCTCTGTTACGCATAATGGTGAAATTTCCTCTGGTGGTGGGTGTGGAGACAGGAGAAAGCAAGGAACAGGACATAAATTTCGGGGAAAGTCAATTTCACAACAAGAGATCAAAGAAGTTGGCAGGGATGTTCCTCCTTTGCAGATTAAAAAAAAGGGTAACAAAGACTCTTCCTTGAATGCAGATGTGATGCCAGGAGTTGCAACAGCCAGAGTGAGGCCATGAAAGAAAGGCTGAGAAAGTCTTGAAGGTGTTGGTCTGTACGCTGAGCCACGAGACCAATGACAGTGTCAGCCTATCTGTGGGTTTTTTTCACAAGGTGAGAAAAAGAAATCCTTAGTTGTTTCAGATGCTGCTGGTCAAGCTTCCTATTACTTGCAGCTAAACACACTTCTAAGCAACACAAAGGCCAGGACTACTGACTGGATCCTTCTCTGTCCTCTTCACCTCTGGTCTCTAAGGAGCAACTGTCCTCCTTCTGCTACTAAAAATTCTCCTCTGTTCTTAATTCTGTCCCTTAAGACCTCCTTGGGGACCTTGTTCCATCAGTAATCCCTTATTCCCTCTCTAATAATTCCAATTCAACCTAAAAACACAATCAAGTTTCTCCAATCTAAAAAAAAAATTATTTTACCCCCTTCTTTGAGGAAGATATCTTTGGGTTCAGAGAACAAGTTTACTTAAAGACTTGTGATTTTAACCTTGACCACTTATTCGTTCACTTTTTCATGAGGTAACTATGTACTGAGCAGACCAATGTGCAGGGCATCACACAAGACACTGGGGACTCCAGGGGGTGTGAAAGCAGACGTGAGCTTGCCTTTGAGGAGCCGTGAGTCATCAGATCATCACACCACAAACTCGAGATGAGTGCTGCCGTCCTCCACACCTTCACGGAGCCCACACAGTCCCTTGGGCCGCCACAAGGCCCCATCGGAGAGCTATCAGACCAAACCTCACTGATCGGTTGTGATAAGAGAGTGGCCTTTAGGCTAGCGCCTGAGTTCAGGCCCTGGCTCCTCTGCGTGATAGTTACGTGATGCTGAGAAGACTCTGAGCCAAGTGTCCTCACCTGCCTGAGGCTGAGGCTGTTCCCCCTAACCCTGCCTTCAGATGACAGGAGACACAGCGTCAGGAGTTCAGCACAGAGTCTGGCAAAGAGAACGCGCCTGCTGAAGGATGGCCATGAGCACTACTGCTGTTTGCACCTTTTCTCAGCGGACTCAGGTGAACAAACAGGGAAAAGTTTGAAGATGGACAGAAGCCATTTCACTCAGGTCTTTTTTCTTTCTGAGTTTAAAGATCCCTCCATTAAACACCTTCTGGTAAAGTAAAATTTGGAAGGACAGAATACACTGCCTTTAGGCCTTGTCCCCAGTTTTATCAAGACAGGCTGTATACTGGGTTAAAACAGCCTAACTGACCTCTGCCTATGCCACCTGGGGGCCACAGTGTCTGAAAGGCTTCTAAATAGACTAGATGCTTTTTGCATGTTCCTCCTAAAAAAGCCACAATCCTTGCAGGGGTCACTTTTGGTAGACTAGGCAGGGAAATCCTAACAATTCCTAAGCTGCATCAATGAGAAAACTCTAGAATCTCTGGCACCTTAGTGAGCGGGGCAGTGCCTGAAGGAACTGCTTCCCTGAGGGGGCCCTCAGAATCCTGGCTCTCTGGCTGCAGGTCCATGTGAGAGAACTCTGACTTCAACCAAAGTTAGATCTGGCAGTCAATGTGCTGGGAAGGTGTGCTGGGGTAGGAAAGCCATCAAATCTGAAACCCAAAGAGGTTTTTGCCCGTTTATTTTTTTCTCTCCAGGTATTTATTTTCTAGGGGGCTTCCAGGGTGGCCCAGAGGTAAAGAATCCACCTGCCAATGCAGAAGACACAGGAGATGTGAGTTCCATCTCTGGGTCAGGAAGATCCCCCAGAGAAGTAAATGGCAACCCATTCCAGTATTCTTGGCAGGTAAATCCCACGGATAGAGGAGCCTGGCGGGCTACAGTCCATGGGGTTGCAAAAAGTCAGACGTGACTGAGTGAGCACACACATTTTCCAACATGTACACACATCCACACTCCCTCATCCCTGCCGCCCACCCTGTCATCCACGGTGGGGGTGTACAACTTTCCAACTACAGGGGGCTGAGCTCACAAGGACATCTCCTTGTGTCACCGACCTGGAGCCTGGGAAAACTGACAAGAGGGAAAGGGTTCTAGAGGACTCCCCTGTGCAGCCGGCCAGCCAGCGGTTCCCCATCCAGCACTCATGTTTTTCATTTCTCAAGAGCCAGGCAGGCGGCCTGGAAAGACCCAGGCAGATGGGCTGCCATGTCTGGGCTGCAAGTTCAGCCAGTAGCCAGCCTGCAAGGCAGCGCTCAAGTGCATGTGATCCAGGGCTGGGTGGCCTGGGGTGCCGGTGCGGGCCGGCCCTGCAGCCGGCTGGCCTCTGGGCCCCTGCCAGGCTGCCGGGCTGCCAAGGGAAGTGAGTGTGCTCAGCATGAGATGCCAGCTGGCCGGGCTTGCTCCCCAGGGGGAGGCTGTAAGCACAGATTACCAGGGACTTTGTTCAGTTCTGCTGCCGGCTCCCTGAGGAGAGGAACATCACAGCCCAGCGTCGGTACTAATAGGCCCTGATGCGCCAGACCCGGCTAAGGAGGCCAGCGCCGGAGGGGGGTGCACAGCAGACAGGAGGACAAAGGCCATACCTTCCAAGCCAACAAGCTGGCCTGGAACCTAAAACAAGGCAGCACTGTCTGCAGCCTAGCCCAATCCCCGCCTGAGCCTCAGAGGATGCTTCCAGCCCGTCCCCATCTCTGCAGCCCACACCCAAAGAAGCCCCCAGCCCTCCACTGAGATCCATCATGGGAGCCCGTGGGGTCCACCACTGCAGAGCATAAACTCAAACTTTCCTCTGCTTCATTTCAAGGACCTGTGACTGTGATGTGACACCAGCCACCACCGCTCAGGAGTTGTCATGGAGACCGTGGTGGTGGCAGAACTGATGTTAGTCTCCACTTTCATGAGAAAAAAAAAAAAGTAATTTAAATTTTTATGTATAAGACCAGATCATTAGACTGAGAAATTAAATTGACAATTTCTTACTATTTTTTCTCCTAGAGGGATTTCTGAGGAGCGCTGGAGAAAGCATCCACTGGCTAGGATGGATGTGCAGGCCTTTCGGGCTGGTCGTGTCTCCGACCCCAAAATGGTTTACTTCAAGATCAAAGGTGGCCCTTGGTTGGTTTCACTTCCACTGTCCCAGTTCCCACATTCAACTTGCCACTGAACACCCCTGCCATCATGTTAGGTATCTAATATAACGTCACTCGTTTGGAGCCTGGGCAAAATGCCTCTGAGGAAATTTCTGTCACCTGTTGGCACCGCTTGAGCCCCAGCCGGAAGCGACCACAGCCCTGGATGTGAATGCACAGGACAGGACCACTCCGAGGAGCCAGAGAGCATGCTCCTTGAGATCAATCTTCCTCCCCGCACGTTGGATCTCTCCTTTGTCCCCCACTCCTTCCCCTCCCGTTTGGGGGCCTGCGGAGCGCCCGCCTCTCTGGGACTGACACCCAGGCACTCCATCCTCTGGACCCAGCAAAGAGCCACCTCCTGGCTGACCCCTCCGCTCCATCCCTGGGGTCACCACTCTCACAATGGGACTTACTGAGGACAACCAGCCCCGGCGGCCCTCCCCTCCGCTCTCCCGTGGCCCGCCTCTGAAGTCCCCAGCCTGGGAGGAGGGAGACTTAATGAGTTCTCACCAGGGTCAGTCTCTCACAAAACACACCTAGCACAATACCCTCCTCGTCTCCTTTCATAATATGTAAGCAAGCTGTCATCAGAATCTACTGTGACACTCCCGAAAATCTAATATTACTTGCAAAAGAGCATTCTATATTCTCAGTGGAAATGTCTCTACAGCCTTGATTTCAGTGGTTCAATCTGGAAAGAGATGACGCACATTTAAGGCAGAAAAAAAAAATACATGCACACGCGTATACATACATACATCTATATGTATATATATGCCTCTCCAACCTCTTTCTCTTGCTATTCTGAGGCTTGTCTTTAATGAGCAGCTCCAAATGACAGCTTTAATCACTGCCTCTGGCCACTGAAAGAGGCCGCTAATGATAGGAAAGAACATAGGGCCATTTGCATCAATCAGCTCCAGTCTAAATCACTTTTTATGATAATGCACCCAAGCGAAGAAGAAAGTCTCTGATGTCGCCTGCATGATGATGTACCACTGCGCCGTCTCCCCAGTCCAGACCTCCACATAAATCTCTTAAAGAGGCATGCACCCCACCCAGGACTGCCTAACACGGCCCTCATTTTCTACACCATTAATGATCCACCACCAGGGCAGAATCATGAGGGGCTGAGCAATCTGTTCCTTTAGTTTTTAGTCTGGGGGATATACCTCTGCTACAATACAAATAACAAGGTAAGGGAGAAGAAATACATCCTGACCCACTTATGACACCATTTCATCTTGTCTTTTTTTTAAGCACTCAAACAAAAAAGAAGGTGGGTATGTTGCCAAACTTGATTATTTGCTAGTCCTGGATGGAGATGGAAGGCCAGGTTGTATGATGACAAGGACAACAGGTGGGGAGCTCTGAGGTCTGGGCTCCAGGTCGGGCTGCCCCGGCCCGTGTGACCTGGGGAAAGTCCTGTCGGATTCTCTGGCCCTGAGTTTCCCCAATGTCAGGGGCCAAGACCAGATCACGTCCATGAGTTACAGCCAATGGTAAAATGCTCTGACTCGAAGACTGTTAGGAGAACTGACTTTTCCATTCAGAACCCCATTCTGCTGGGGAGAAGGGTGACCTGCCTCTTTTTGGACCACGGGTCTGAGCAACCACAGCTTCACATGTCAGATGCAGCAGCCAGCCTTTTTAAAATATATATATATATATTGCTGTGGATCATTTTTAAAGTCTTTACTGAATTTGTTGCAATATCGCTTCTGTTTGATGTTTTGGTTTTTGGGCTGCGAGGCATGTGGGATCTCAGCTCCCCGACCAGGGGTCGAACCCACACCTCTGCATTGAAAGGCGGTGGAGTCTTAACCACTGGCCCACGAGGGAGGTCCCAGCAGCTCTCTTCACAGTGGCTCCTTGGAGGTGCCGTCCAACATTTCATATCAACTGAAAAAATAATTATATTAAACAACAGCATGGTCGATTATGATGCAGAGATGTTTCAAACACAGGAATTTTCTTATTCTGTACCTGGTGAAGAATTAAGAAGCCTGGGGTGCTTTTTCCATTTCCCCCAAAGTGCCAATGTCTGTTAGTGGCTAATAGCCTGGGGTCATCTGTCCCCACGTAAAAGTCAGGACAGACGTCTCTTGCTACTTTAAGCATAACAGCCAATACATACATACATACATACATATATACTCCAGAGAGCTCACAATTTATTAATATTATCTGCATATTTGGGGAAATGCTGAAAGTTTCGAAAGCCCATTTCTAAGGGTCCTTTTGAGGAAAATACTACTGCAGCAATGAATGTGATGCTGAGGACAGCCCGGCAGTGACTATGGGAGTATGGTTTGACTGCCCACATGACAGACTAACTAACTGATTATTTTATAACGCACAAGGCTGTGAGCGGCATTTTGTTAAATGCTATTGAGAGCACATTCTAGCCAGTGAGCTGGAGATTTTATTCCTCTGTCTTCTAGAACCTTTCCACACTCCAGTTATCCACTGTGATGATGTAACTGTAACAAAAAGGCTGGATAAGAAATGACTTCCAAGGGCTAGAAACTCAGGATGGGCACTGATGGCTCACTTGCTCCCTAGGTCAGTTAGGATTTACTTTGGTAGTAAGTGACAGACAAAATAATAGTGGTTTAAAGAAGAGTTCGCTCTCTCAAAGTACAAGTCCCAAGACAGGCAGCCAAGGGCTGGAATGGCACTCTCTACTGTCAGGGACGTCGGGTCTCCCTACATACACGGATGCATCTGCCTTTATTGCCTTCCATTCCCCAAAAACACATCATCCCCCAGGACCATGACTGTGGCCCCAACTGTCACGTCCGCATTCTAGATGGGCCTGCTCCTGGCCCTTTAAGGACACTCTCTACAAGCAGCGCTTCACCAATTCATTAACACCCATTAGCCAGAGCTGAGTTCTAGGACCGCATCTTGCTGCAAGGCAGGCCATTGAAGGTTAGTCTTTATTCTATTTAGTTGGCCCATTTGTCCAATTAAAAATCAATAGTTTTTATTACGGAGGAAGGAGGGGAGGATGCAAATTAGAAGGCAACTAGCATTCTTTGCCACTGACAATGTACCAAGGAACTGTTAGCAGTTATCATGGGGACCCACAGCTCAGTTCCCCAAGCGCCCTCACAAGCCGTGGTGTGCGGCAGGGATGCCCTGAAATGCTTCTTCCTTTCCCCACAGTATCCCTTGTGGGGGCTGCTTCTTGTTGACCTTTAATTTTCCCAAGGGGGTACCCTCTGAAAACATCACCCCAATGAGAGACTAGAAAATGGAGTATATTCTTCCAGAAAGACACCATAGACTTGGAGTATCATTTCCATACTGTGGGAGGCAGCATTTTAAAGCCTCCCAGAGAGGACAGCAGGACAGTAGCTTCTGTATGTCGACTGTCACAGAATAACTAACACAAGACAGAGAGAGCTCAGAGTCGCCAAGGAAGGTTTCGTAAGTGAGGCATCCTTGTAAGCTGTGCTGGGGGTGCAAGTAGTCTTACTCAAGTCTTCAGGGAAAGTCATGTAACTATCTGTAAACATAAAGGTGTTTCTATATATAGAATGGATAAACAACAAGGTCCTACTGTATAGCATGGAAAACTATTCAATATCTTACAACAAAGCATAATGAAAAGAATATTTAAAAAAGAATGTTAAAAAGAGGTTTTTCATTTCTTAGCATAACACACTGACCACCAACATTTCACATGTGGAATTCCTTCCTGAAAGTAATTAGCCAGCTTTAAGTGAACACAGACAGAAGACCTCCTACAAATTTCTTTCTACAACACATAAGCAACTTTAGATACTTTCTTTTTCCCCCTAAATGTAAATATCTGGTGAAGGAATTAACAGATCTTGTGAAAGAACAATTATATACATCCTCACACAAGGTTGATGTGTTCGCTTGCATGCTAAGTCTCTTCAATCCTGCGCGACTCTTTGCCACCCCATGGACTGTACCCCGCCAGGCTCCTCTGTCCATGGGATTCTCCAGGAAAGAATACTGGAGTGGGTTGCCTCTACCTCCTCCAGGGGATCTTCCTGAACCAGGGATTAAATCTTCATCTCTTACATCTCCTGCATTGGCAAAGGGGTTCTTTACCACCAGCGCCACCCAGGAAGCCCCACATAAACTTGACACCATGTGTCAAGTTCATGTTTATCTCACTGGCAGGGTAGAACATCACTGCTGCATCTCCAGACTGCAGGAGAGGTCCGGAGGAGACGGCCTGGGGATGGCACAGTGCCTAGGAAGCCAGGTAATTGTACTCCTAGAGGAAAAGGCACCCAACGTTCACCATTTCCTGGGCTTCATCTCCCACAGAGCCCCGGGCTCTTCCTTTCACATCACTCACCTCTACCTTGAGCTGTCTTGCGTCTTGTCTAGACTTAACTTTTCCAACACCCGGCGCCTCACTGTTTTCTATCTCACTGTTCCACGTCCTTCACACCAGACACCTCCACCAGGTTTGTATCCTCCACAGGCTCTCATCAGCGGATTTTTGCCCAAAGGATTCAACTGATCACACTCCCACAGACAGCAATACGTATTTTTAAAAGGTGGCACTCCCATCATCATTGAAGACTCAGTGACTACACTCCACGGTCTTCTGACATGTGGCAAGTGCCATGCAGCTCCTAAGGGACTCCTAATCACAGTAACCCTCTTCCCTCTCTCCCAACAGAGCATTGCTGAGGGCAGTACTTCCTTGCTTTAAGGAATAGGCCAGGGACTTCCGTGGTGTCCAGTGGTTAGCACTCAGCGCTTTCACTGGCGTGGTCCCAGGTTCAATCCCTGGTTGGGGATTAAGATCCCTGCTTGCTGGAAAAGACACTGATGCTGGGAAAGATTGAGAGCAGGACAAGGGGTTGACAGAGGATTGAGGGCAGGAGGACAGTGACAGAGGATGAGATGGCTGGATGGCATCACTGACTCAATGGATATGAGTCTGAGCAAACTCAGATAGATAGTGAAGGGCAGGGAAGCCTGGAGTGCTGCAGTCCATGGGGTCGCAAAGAGTCGGACACGACTGAGCAACTGAACAACAACAACAAAGCCATGAGGAGCAGCCAAAAAAAAAAAAGAAAAAAAAAATTGGTCAACTATAGATGGGCCCTGGACCTCACCAAGAAGGACAAATATATATGCACAAAGATACCTCAACGTCAGGCTGCCCAACAAAGACTATGAAAATAATCAAAGATTTTTTAAAAAATTTTGCCTGTGCTGAGTCTTTATTGTGGAGCACAGGCTTCTCTAGTTGAGATGCACGAGCTTAGTTGCTCCGGGGCATGTGGGGTCTTAGTTCTCTGACCGGGGACTGAACCCACGTCCCTGCCACAGGGAAAGTACCGTAAGTGAAGATTTTGAAAAGCTTATTATGTATGTTGCACCACAGAACAGAAGCTTCATGAGGGCTGAGGTGGTATCTGTTTCCTTCACCAGTTCCTAACGTTTGGCCTGCACATAGAAAGTGCTCAGTAAATGTTTGCAGACTGAACACATGAAGTTTCAAAACTAAGAACCACATATGTCACAAGCATGAGTACTCACGGGCTACAAGGAATCTTTCTTTCAAGAGTCAGAGATGACTGGAGTGGCAGGAACTCTCCTCAATCCAGTTAATCCCATAGACTTCAAGTAGAATACCATCTTGATAGCTCTCAGATCTAGATGAGGCTCACTTTTGAAGACCTGGAAGTGGTATAATTACCTCAACTGATGATCTTATCTAGTGCCCGAGAAGCTTTTATGAGAAAGCTGACCTCAGAAAACTCTAATTTTCCACTATCTAGTAGAAATGTTCCAGATATGGTATATGAAGTAAATTTCAGAGAGTTTCTTTAGGAAAGAAAAGAAAAGTGAAAGAAGGAAGGACGGAAGGAAGGAGGAATGAAGGACAGAAGGAAAAAACAAAACAAACCCACACACCAAGAACGATCTGCTCCTCCCAGCACCAGGGCCAGAAGCACCTGAAAGTGAACAGGACTGGATTACAAGGGTCGCGCTGTCTGAAGTCCTTCCTGTATAAGACGTCTATCTGGTACCCGCTGGCTTACTCGGCCTGTGAACATCAATTCCACACTATCCCAGTTCTCAGGTCATTATTTCAATTCATCTCATTTAGCAATAGGTGGTTGGCCAGTGTCAAAAACCATGAACAGGGAATGATTCTCCAGTACGTCCAAAGGATGTAGGGTAAGATGGAGACGGGGCAAGGACAAATGCTGTCTGATGGTGTTTCAAAGTGTGTATGTCACTGTCTGTAAACTGAGCCTTGGTGAAAAATGTTCTGCCGAATTCCTCATATTCTTTGAAAATGGAGACTCATAGAGCAGGAGGAGTGCTTATAAGACCTAACCTGGACCATTTGGCTGTCTGATAGAACTGCCCCAAAATATTGCCCTTCCCCGCCCCCCCAAAAAAAAGCTTACGGGTACACAAAGCAGACGCTCCATCCGCATCTCGGTCACCAGTCCACACATGGTGGTGCCAGCCACTGCTCTGGTACCACCCCAGCTCATCACCAGCCTGGGGCGGAGTATGAAACCAGACCAAGTGACATGCATAATATATTTTCTTCTGTACACGTATAAGAGGGTAGGGGTAAATGTCATTCCGTGGGGGGACACATCATCTAAAATGACCATGCAAAGGAACAAAACTGCCCCAAGAGGTTCAGTGAATAATGACATACTTAGTAGGTCGGTAAGGGCTTCAGTTAGGGCTGCCCTGGTGGCTGAGTGGTAAAGAATCTGCCTGCCAATGCAAGAGACGCAGGTTCGATCCCTGCATCAGCAAGGATGAAGGGAGGAAAGGGCTGTCCACTCCAGTGTTCTTGCCTGGGAAATCCCATGGACAGAGGAGCCCGGCAGGCTACAGTCATGGGGTCACAAAAGAGTCAGTTGTGGCTGAGCGACTCAACAACAACAACAAAGGCTTTGGTGAATTCTAGGAAACACACCTTCACCTCTAACAGGAAGTTGCTATTGTGTGGCAGGCACATTTGAAACCACTGCACCAGGAGGCCCAGGTTCAAACCTGAACACAATAACCCTGCCAGGCTTCTGTCTCATGATACGGGCCTGTCCCACAGGGTTTTTGTGGGAGACTGTACCAGAGTGCTGAAGCACCTGCTCCTAGTCCTGGATAAATATTAGATATTATGATCTCCGCTTCAGAGGCCCCGGGGGAGGGCTGAGGATCATTGAGTCCGTATTTCTTCATTAAGAGAAGAAAGCAGCCATTTAACTATTGGCAAAATCATCTCCCTAACGGTAAACTGTTCTCTCTCTTGCTCTCTTTTTCTTTCATTGGCAGGAGAGCTAACACTGGCAGATTCCTCCTATGGGACCGGGGCCTGGTCTGCGTGTTATCTGGAAGGCTCTGGTGGGGACTGCTGAATGCTTTTTCACGATGACGGCGATTTCGCCTTCTGAGGCACCCGGCCCCCAATCAATGATGGGGCGTTTCTGAGTCTGGGTAGGAGGCCACAAGAAGGCACAGCTCAGAGGCCAAGCACCCAACCCTGCAGACTCTGCACGAGCAAGCCGGGGGCCGTGTCGAGACTGAAGACCTTCCCCTGGTGTGTGGATCGGCTGACCAGCCTCTTCAAAGGTGTGGCTCTGTCCACAGCGTAATCAACCAGTTCCATCACCAAAGGTGACGGGGTTGTCACACTGACACTGGGAAGAGTGCTGGTGAAGACACTGTCACTGTAATACTTATGGTTTTATATACACCGGGAAGTGTGCACATCTGACCTCTCCTGCCCGCTTTGCATTAAAAAAAAAAAAAGAAAGTAAAAGGGAAAAGGGGGTAAAATGCCACTTTTGCCCATGTTTCTACTCTAACGTGTGTCCATGATTCCAAAGAGCTTTTACATGTTCTGTTCTTTAAAAACAAAAGAAACAAAAAAGAGAAGTGTGTAGAAAGAGTCTACACAGTCCATGAATTCTCCAGGCCAGAATACTGGAGTGAGTAGCCTTTCCCTTCTCCAGGGGATCTTCCCACCCAGGGATCGAATCCAGGTCTCATGCAATACACGCAGATTCTTTACCAGCTGAGCCACAAGCGAAGCCCAAGAATACGGGAGTGGGTAGCCTATCTCTTCTCCAGCGGATCTTTCAGACCCAGGAATTGAACCAGGGTCTCCTGCATTGCAGGAGGATTCTTTACCAACTGAGCTATGAGGGAAGCCCTCTATACAGATATAACCCACTTTAAATAAATAAGTATGTAAAATTTCTGAGGGACAGATGAATGCCTAGAGGTGGAATAATCAGCTTCATAACACACTTCTTCACTTTATCAGAGGATTCACGGTTTCTGAGCATGCACCCCTTGTGAATTTACACTGGGGTGCAAACAACTCACATCTGCGTGACAACCCACTTTTTCAGCACATCTGTATCTAAAACAAGGCATATCTGGACTTCCCTGGTAATTCAGTGGTTAAGAATCTGCCTGTCAATGCAGGGGACATGGGTTCGATCCCTGGTCCAGGAAGATTCCACATGACTCCAGGAAATTAAGCCGTTGTGCCTCAACTACTGAGCCCGTCCATGCACCACAACTACTGAAGCTTCCACACCCTAGAGCCCTTGCTCTGCAACAAGGGAAGTCACTGCAATGAGAAGTCCACACACTGCAAGTTGAGAGTAGCCCCCACTTGTGCAACTAGAGAAAAGCCCACACAAAGCAACGAAGATCCAGCACAGCCAAGAATAAATAAATAAATGAATAAATAGGGGCTTCCCTGGTGGCTCAGTGGTGAAGAATCCACCTGCAGGAGAAGCAGCTTCTACCCCTGGATGAGGAAGACCTCCTGGGGGAGGAAACGGCAACCCACTCCAGTATTCTTGCCTGGGAAATGTCATGGATGGAGGACGGAGCCTTGCAGGCTATAGTCCATAAGGTCACAAAGAGTCAGACATGACTACGTGACTAAACAACAACAAAAATAACTACACAAAGCAAGGCACATCTGCGAGTGCTCAGCTGGAGACAACAACAGAAGTTGGGATGCTGCGTGTGGGCTAGCCACGGGGCACAAATATTCTGACCCACTCCACTCCCAGGGCCAGGGTTCCGTGCTGACTGTGTTCAAGCAACAGTGCCTCTCGTTCTCTAATCACCACCCGGTCGCCTGAAGGGCTCCTGGGAGAAACCGAGAATGGAAGTGCACTCAGGAAATACCCTGATGCTCCAACCCCTCCGCTCGCTTCTGAGACTTTCCTCCATGAGACCGAGGGTGATCTCAGAGCTTTCGGAATATATTACTACAGAGGGACATACAGGGTGCCAACAGCAACCAAACACAAACGTGTGGTGTCGTGAGATCCTGACCCTCCTGGGAGAGGATCCACTTATAGAACAAAACCCAAAACATCCCGTCATCAATCCTTAGCAACCTGTAAAGAAGCGCCCTCAGATAATAACATGGGGCCTGGTGTCGACAGACCAGGGGTCACGTCCTGGTTATGCCATCATCTGATCTGTGACGCTAACCAAGCCAGGACCTGGAGCTTGGGTTTCCTGCCCTGCAAGTCTGAGCGGGCACGTGGCAAGTTGGATGGCCTGGCACAAGTGTAAGGTCACTGGGCTTGTCACCATAGGTGCAGAGGCCCTTGCTGGGTGAGAGCAGGACCAGACCAGGGTTTTGCTTTCAACACCTCTGCTCTGAAATTCTCTTGCTACAATATTCCATATTCAAGCCACGTTAGAGAAGCTGCCTGGAAACCCTGAGGACTCACCCTGTCGTCTCAGGGGCCCTGAGAGAGGTCCTTGCCCTGGGAGGTTGGGAGTCACAGGATCTGCTAATGGGGACTGAGAGGCTGGTTAGGGGCACCTGCAAACTTTCTGCTCACCTGTGACCTAGACTGAATTGCTCCCCAAGTACTCAGGGAGTTTCACAACCGCCTTGACAACCACAGACAGAGAGCTGAGGCAGGTGCTATTTTTGCAGACCAGGAATACTTTGCCTTTCTGGGGCTGCTGCTGCTGCTAAATCGCTTCAGTTGTGTCCGACTCTGTGCGACGCCACAGACAGCAGCCCACCAGGCTCCCCCATCCCTGGGATTCTCCAGGCAAGAACACTGGAGTGGGTTGCCATTTCCTTCTCCAGTGCATGAAAGTGAAAAGTGAAAGTGAAGTCGCTCAGTCGTGTCCGACTCTTAGTGACCCCATGGACTGCAGCCCACCAGGCTCCTCCGTTCATGGGATTTTCCAGATGAGAGTACTGGAGTGGGGTGCCAGTGCCTTCTCCGTTTCTGGGGCTGGGAGGGGGCAAACTCTTGAAAGACATCCCAGGCCTCTGAGATCCCCTCTTACAGGGATGGGTAACCCATAAAACAAAAGTGTGGGGGAATGTCCCGAGGACTTCCTCTCTCTTCTCCACCTTCCTTGTCCTCTCAACACTTCCCATCTTGCCAGCAGCTGCTGAGCTCCACAATGCTTTTCCACAACCCTAATTCACACACTGTCCCAGCAACCCACACAACAGCTTTCTGGAACATGAGCTGTGAAAGAATGCGAGTCTCTTCAGGTGGACCCTTGACAGTGGGCCCTCTTGTCCTCTTCTTTCACTGTCCCACATCTGATGGGGACTGTCCCATGGTTAAAGGCCACAGCTATGGCTTTCTTTTACAAATCCTAAAGCAACTGCCTAGGTCGAGATTCATAGCAGACATCCCGAGGGTCTCCTCAAGGAGTACAAGTTGCTCCTACAAAGGATCTGGATACAGATTTCCCCAAAACAGACATAAAGATGGCCAATGAGCACGTGAAAAGATACTCAACATCATTAGTCACTGGGGAATGCAAATCAAAAGCATGCGAAGATACCACTTCATACCCACTAGAAAAGCTGGAATAAAAAGACAGACAATAACAAGCATTGGAGAGGTTATGGAGAAACTGGGACTCTGATGCTGGTAATGCCAAATGGTGGAGCTGCTTTGAAAATCAGCTGGGAAGTTCCTCAAAAAGCTGAACACAGATTTATACTAGCAACCCAGCAATTCTACTCCTGGTTATTTCCCTAAAGAGAACTGAAAAAGTGTGTCCATATGAGAACTCGTACAAGAATGTTCACCATAGCATTATTCTTAAGAGCTAAAAAATGGACACAACACAAATGTTCATCAACCTGTAAATAAAATGGGGTATATCCATACAATGCAACCTTACTTATCTACTTAAGGAGATAAGGTACCGACACATGCTACAACACGAATCAATCTCAAAAACATTATGCCAAGTGAAATAAGAGAGACACAAAAGGTGACATGTTGTGTGGTTCCATTTCTATGAAATATCCAGAACATGCATCTCCATAGAGACAGAATACAGATGAGTGGCCATCAGCCTTGGGAGAGGCGTGTGGAGAGCGACTGCGAATGGGCAAAGGGGTTTCTTTCTGGAGTGAAGAAACTGGACACGAAACTGGTTCTGGAATTTGTGGTGATGGTTGTACAAAACCTTGTGAATACACCAGAAATGACTGACTTCTACACTTGGAAACTGAGGATTTTTATTATTGAGATAGAATGTGAGCCTTCTCTCCTTAGAATTGTAATTAAAAAAAAAAAAAAAAAAAAAAAGGCTGTCTTGGAGGGTATGGTTCTCAAACTTGAGCATGCAGCTGTGCGCAGAGAACAGGTTCAAACACAGGCAAGCTGGGCGCCACCCCTACAGCGCCTGCCTCCGCAGGTCTAGGGCGGGCCTCGGGACTCTGGTCTCCGACCAATCCCCGTGCGGAAGGGCCCGCTGGTCTGGAAGCACATTCTGAGAACCCCGGCCTGGAGTGGCGGCTCTCCCCACTCCGGTGTGCCTGCTGGGCAAGGTCCAGTGAATGAATGGCTGGCCAGCTGCTAGGAGGACTGGCAGCAGGGCTGCCCAACAGGGGGCGGAGCAGGCCACGTGGTCACGGAAGCCTGTCCCCAGGCGGACCCCAGCTTAACCTCTCCTTCCACCCACCAATCCTGCCCTGTCGCTTCCCTCCCACACATGCTGACCCTCTGGCGGAAATAACCAGCCTGCTGAACGCCATCCATCTGCATCAACGGAGGTGGCAATCTGTCAAAACACACACCAATCACCTGGGGCTCTTGTTAAGAATGGAGATTCTGATGTGAAAAATCAGGGCACAGGTGTGGGGCTCAGCATTTCCAACAAACTCCTAGAAGCCCAGGCCAGGGCCCATGTGACCTGGAGCAGCCTTCTGATGCCACGATGGGAAGATTCTATGAGCTAGCAGGTCGGGGGTTACATGGAAAAGGTCATCTCACTTTAGAGGTAACAAGAAGGCACTGATATCACCCCGCCCTTGAGATCCAGGCCAAGGAACTGGGTTACAGGTGAGTGTGTTTCAACAACGCCTTTCAGGTACTTCCAGTAGTTCATCCCTTTGGACTGGGGCCCAGACCAACATGAGGGATACTTTCTTCTATGCTCTATTGTTGCAGCATGGCTGCGGGGCACCACTTGGGGAAAAGTCAGACATCTGTGTTGTGCAACCAGCGGACAAGTGGTGATGGAAACCCACGACACAGCCTGTCCAGGGAACCCGAGACTGAGTGGGAAGGAAGACAAAAAAATGCATGAGCAGGGGTTGTGACCACCATCTTTTCCAGTGTCTTCTGCCCTCAGACTAACATTGTATTCTGAGAGCCGAGAGGCCAGTTGGTGTTTTGTTTCTATGTCAGAGCCTTTCACTAAGGGTTTGGAATCTACTCCGAACTTGCTGGGAACTCCATAATCTATTTCTCGGTTTTTCTACTAGTTCAGGCTGATTTTAGACAAATGGAGGGGTGGCAGATTATAAAAAAGAAGAGAGGTAAATTGAAACCAAACCTTCAAGATGTTATCATGGAGGGGAACTTCCATGCCATCGCACCAAACACCCACTATTCAGGACAAGAATCCAGGGACTGGGTAAACCAGGGCAGAATTTTGGAAAGAAAGAAGAGCCATCCTTGACTCTTACATCACAGAGCTGGTTTTTAAACAGTTATCAGGCAGGTGTGTGAAGGGAACTGTGAGAGCTGAGGAAAAAGAGAGGCAATAGCAGACTGTGCTCTTTAATAATGACCGCTCATGAAAAGTCAGGAAACGTGGCAGTGTGTCATGCTTGAGTGTTACAAGTCTCAAATTCCCATCCGTGCTATATGTTCAAGAGTCTGTCTGGGAAGGACTCTGCTGTGCCTTGGGGGGAGAACATAAAAGAGGAGCAGCAAACCAATCAAACCAATAAAATAAGCCTGCTCCAGGAAGCCATGGTTCGTTCTGGCGGGCCAGGTGTAGGTGTTTTAACAGTGTTGTTTGACTTTCACGGCAGTCATGACAAAACAGGGCTGGGAGACAGAGGAAAAACAAGGGTAGGAAAAGTCCTTAAAACTGCGGACAGTAACATCGGCACGGCCCCAGGCACCTATGATGCACAGAGGCCGGGAGACACCAGCGAACATCCTTCCATCACTGCTTTCTCTCCTTCAAAGGGGGAATGACGGAGAAGTTCCCAAAGGCCTAGCAAACTGTAAAACCCACAGAGCAGAAGAGATGCGCGGCCCTGTCCCTGCCATTTGCTGTGTCTTCTGGGGTGAGGTACAAGTGTCAACGGCGCCCTCCGAGACCACTCTGTGACCTGGGAGCTCTCTGGAGAAAGCAATCCCTGCTCATCCTGTTGAAAACTCTAGACTTCATGTGAACAAGTAGCAGCAGCCGAGGGACAGACAAGTATTAATCGACGCGCTATTTCCTGTATACTGGAAACCCAGTGATTTCCAAACCTGCTGGAACTTCTTACAGGAATGAACACATACATCCCAATGCAGGGTTAAAAAGGATTCCCAGAAACCTCCACCAAAAAAAAAAAAAAAAAAAAGAAAAGAAAGAAAATTATCCTGAGAGGGGACTTCTCTCCAGTTTCACTGCTTCCCATGAGGCAAACAATTTCATGAGAGCATCATGGTAAAGGAAACAATACACCACCAAAGAGGAAAATCGCATCTTTATAATTACAGATTAGTCCTCAAACAAATTCCACCCTACACGCTTGCTCCGCTTGGAGGCCATGTGACTTCAGTGGGGCTTGCCAGCCCCCTCAGCTATCGACAATTACAGTTGAACAGCTCAATCAGGAGATTTTTTTTTTTGATAGAGAAAGCCCAGACAGCAAGGCACTCTCAAATGACCCTCTCATTTCGTTCTCTGGGAACGTGGAAAACACTGTTTCACAAAGCAGGGGTGAGAGCTAATCCCACTGCAGGGAGCACCGAGCTCTGTGGTCTTGGGAACAGCTGCACGCTAAGGTGCCTGTGTCAGAGACGAGCTATAATTTTCACAAAGGTTTGCATCAGACAGGAATTAGCAGCCAAAAGGAAGTCCTGCTTGGCCCAAGCAGGCACATCCTTCGATTAGGACTTCATCTAAGTTTCCATCGTTTGAGCAAGGCACCCCCAATTAATTCAAAGCACCGGTTACTTATCCATTAAATGGGTTTCTTACCCACCGCACTGGTTATTTAATTCCTACCCCATGGCTCCCCCAAGAAATAAAAAGTGCACTACAATTATATAAACTCTTAATTAAACTGAAGAATTCAGTGTTGCCATTACCCCGTCAGTAATTCCACTCAATTAGGACAATAGACTTCCATTTATTACTGAACTCCTAATTGCTACTCATTTTCCTGGTTGGTAATTGCCAATCCTATCAGACAATGTGCTTAAAGAAAATTCTGCCATGAAATGATATTTCTCCTCGTGAAAGGCAAGGTGGGAACAGAGAGCCCTTGCGTAGTCAGGTGTTGGGTGCAGCCCCGGGCACGTCCGGGCAGGGAATTTTAAAGGCGGACGCTCCCCGGGATTGGTTCCTGGCGTTGCGATCCACGGGAGACTTACCCACAAAGGAACGGAGTATCCAGGTGGCCAGAGAATCCCAAAGCCAAAGCCAAGTTGAAGACAAAAGCAAACCCCACGACGCGGTCTCGGGATTTCCAGAAGTTCAGAGTCTCCGGGAAAGGCGCCTCTGAGGTCCGCAGGCAGGCGGCATGTGCTGCGCCTTGGCCGCGGGAGAGCCGAGCCGAGGGTCCGAGGGGAGAGGGTGGCGGCCGCGCGGCGTCCTCGCCCGGGCCAGCCTAACCCTCCTCTCCGGAGTGCGGGCACCGAGCGGCCGAGGTCGGGGGAAGCGGGACCGACAGCGGCTCCAGGAGCGCTCCGGGTAGCGGCCGCGCCAGCCGTCTACCCGCGGCGCAGGGAGGTCTCGGCCCCTGAGAAGCGCGCCGCCCGCCCGCGCCCCTCCCCGGCCCGCGGAAGGCCGTCCGCGCTGCTCATGACCGGCTCTGCTAATTAGCCCCGAAGACTGAGACCCGCGGCGGGGCAACCTGACGATTTATGCCGGGCCCGGGGGAGGTCACCCGCGGTGCGCGCGCCGATTGGCTGCGGCGAGCCCGGCGCGCCGGCGCGGCCTGACCGCCTCCAGGCAGAGCGCGTGCACTTTCTGCCGGCTCCGCATCCCGACCCTGCAGGGAGGCAAGAGCAGAGCAGGGTCTGCGGGGGTGGGCAGGGCCTCCCTGAAGCACCCTGAGGCTCGGGGGGCGGCGTGGCAGATGGGCTGTTGTTGCCTGGAACCACAAGACTGCCCCACCCACCCAGCCCGGCGGTTTGGAAGAAACGTTCCTTGCCGTTTGGGTGTTTAGACGTCACAGCCTCTACCTGAGTCTTCAGTTGACAATGGGCGCACACCATTTACAGCCAGAAAATTCAGGTTCTGAATTTACTCCCACCAACTTCATGGTTCAGAGGAGGACACCAAAGCTTCAAGGATGGACTGGCTCCTGAAGGTGAGTGGGTGGAGAAGCCGGGCGGGGCCTCAGGGCTCCTCCCCTCTAGGGTTTTCAAAGAGCACGTGAGCGGCCCTTGTGTTTGCCTTTCTCACACAGCCTTAACCTCAGCGACGCTTCCAGGAAGTCACAGCACAGCACTGAATGATGCAGTCAGGCCCACCCCACAGCCTGGCAGGTTAGCAGATCAAAGAATATTCTCTCCATCTTACGTGTTAAGAAACTGAGGCTTGGAGTGGTTCCGAAACCTCCTTGCCCTTGAGCTAGTGTCACAGCAGGCACGCAAACCCAAGCTTCCGATTCTGAGTTTCCACCACAACACTTCAATGCCTCTTAACCAAAAGGGTGTTCTGAAGAGGCAGAATTTCCAGAGGGAACAGTCAGAAACAAGTGGCCAAAGACACTCCTACAGATAGCATCGACCCCTAAAAGGCATAGCTTCAATGTCAGCTTCGCACCTCTGCCCACAAAGCCACAATCATTCTTCCTCTCTGCCTCATCTGGCGGGTTCTGGATACGTTTGCCTGCCTGTGTGTGCTCAATGGTGTCCGACACTTTGTGACCCTATGGACTGTAACCTGCCAGCCCCCTCTGCCATGGAATTTTCCAGGCAAGAATACTGGAGTTGGGCTGCCATTTCCTCCTCCAGGGGATCTTCCTAGCTCAGGGATTGAACTCGCATCTATTGCGTCTCCTGCATTGCAGGCGGATTCTTTACCACTGAGCCATCAGGGAAGCCCTGGACATGTTTGGTGGTGGTGGTTTAGTTGCTAAGTCGTGTCTGACTCTTGCGACTCCAGGGACTGTAGCCTTATAGTCTGTCCATGTAAGGCATTACAGTCTTAACCCCTCCGTCCATGGGGTTCTCCAGGCAAGAGTACTGGAGTGGGTTGCCATTTCCTTCTCCAGGGGATCTTCCCGACCCAGGAATTGAATCTGGGTCTCCTGCACTGCTGGCAGATTCTTTACCAACTGAGCTATGTTTGTTCCTCACCAAAGTCTGTGCACTCACCCACTCCTTCACCCACTCTGCTCACTGTTTCTAGTCCACCCTTTGCAACCTCCATCCATAGAAGGAGCAGCTAGAGAGAGTTTTCCTGGCCCAGGACTGGAAAGCTACTGTACCTCTCTGTGGCCCTTGAATGCACAGTCAAGAAGGGTTCCTGTCTGGGCGCCTTGTGTTTGGAACTTGAATTTGCAGTGCTCAGCATCTGAGCCATCCTGTCATGTTCCCAAGCAGGGAGCAAGGGCTGCGAACCAGGGCTGTCAAAGGACAGGTTCTCAAAGCGTGGTCCCTGGACGGTCATCTACAGACCTGTCGGAAATGTAAATTCTTGGGCTCAAACCCAGATCTACTGAGTCAGAAACCCCAGGGCGGGGACCACCAGCAATCTGTGTTTCTACAGGCCCTCCCGGTGATTCTGGTGCACACTCAAGTTTGAGAACTGCTGCCAGAAAGAGCTGCTTCCTGTGGTCACGTGAGCAAGGACAGAGCGGAGGCCATGGTCAAGGTGGCGCAGTCAGTATTGAGCGTGAAGTGCCTGCCTTCCCCTTGGTCACAGTCACAGTCCCTCAAGGGAGGATTCTGGAAGGAGAGGAGCAGAGCTGTGGCCTGGGGCACTTTTCCTCTTCTAACTCCAAGGATCACCATTCTCACCCCATCCTCCTCCTTTCATTTCAACACGGGAGGTCACAGCATTGAGGGTGGCCTGGGCTGCCATGTTCCGAGTCATTGCTGGAGTGGGTAGTCATTCCCTTCTCCAGGGGATCTTCCTGACTCAGGGATCGAATCTGGGTAGCCTGCATTGCAGGCGGATTCTTTACTGTCTGAACCAGCAGGGAAGCCCAATTTATAGATGAGAAAATGGTATTATAAACATGTCAAGACCCCTGTCCAAGGTCACAGAGCTTTCGAGGGGCAGAGCTGGATTCAAACCCAGGCAGTTTGGCTCCAGAATCCAAGCCCCTAAACCTAACGCTACTGCCCATGACGAAATGTTAAGGAAACAGGAAGGGTGTGCCCTTTCCTTGGCGTTTCATACTGAACAAGCAACACAAATGTGAGAAAAGTGTCAGTGGCACATGTGAGTATTTTGTCTTACCATGTGTTGGATTTTCTGTTACCAGTGCGCATATATTACGTTTGAAACACATAATTTTTAATTGTCATTATTTTTACAGACTGTAATTCCTGTTGAGGACTCAGCCATAAGGTGATGCGTGAACTCCCAGGAGACCTACAGGTCTGTTTCTTCATGCCCGGTAGCTGTAAAGTTTCTGAGAGCCGTGCCAGCGGCAGCAGCCAAGCTGAGGGGTGGGGGGATTACCTGCGCACGGCCAGGTCCGTGTGAGAGGAGTGTGTGGACTAGGAAGCATGCAGCGGGTGGGGGAGTGTGGATGAGACCCAGGGCACCTGAAGGTGTGTGATCCTACTGCCAGGAACAAAGGCTTCCTTTCAATGGTGAGCTGCTGTGGATCTCAAGTCTATTCTACCCCCAGTAATGGGTAACAGCTTGTCCTGTGAATCCAAAGGTAAGTGGGGGACTTCCCTGGCGGTCCAGTGGTTAAGATTCCATTTCCACTGCAGGGGGTATGGCTTCTAACCCTGGCTGGGGAAGATCCCGCATGCCACGCAAATCAGCCCAAAAAAACCCAAACCAAAAAACAAAAAAACCCATAAATAAAATGATTATTTCTTTTTTAAAAAAAAAAAAAGCTCCTGGGTGGACACAAGTAAATTAGGTCTCTTATACATATCTGGTAAGCCCTGGCACCAGGCTATACTCAGCTGCGCCCAATCTTTCTATTTGCCTTGAAACGCCTACCAATCCACCAAGGGGGGGAGGGTGTGGGCAGGGCAGGTGGTCTCACTCTTGTTTTCTGAGGTTTACAGAAGCAGAGACACCTGTTCAAGTCATAGCCGGGGGCAGGCCAGGACTAGAGGGCTTCTCAGGTGGCGCTAGTGGTAAAGAACCCACCTGCCAATGCAGCTTCGATCCCGGGTCAGGAAGATCCTATGGAGGAGGGCATGGAACCCACTCCAGTATTCTTGCTAGGATAATCCTATGGACAGAGAAGCCTGACAGGCTATAGTCCATTGGGTGGCAAAGAGTCAGACGCTACTGAAGCGACCTAGCACACACAGGACTAGAACTCACAACTCCCAAGTCTTAGTTCAGTGTTGGCGTGCCACTGACCCCATGTTGCCTATGCAGGCACATTTGTAAATCTGGATGCTGAAACATTAACTACAGTTCCCTTTTACTCTGGCATAAGCTACAGAGAAACAATTTAGCAGGCACTCTACTTATTCAAAGTGTTATATACATTTCTATACAATGAAACTAAACTTAAAGAGTTCCTGCAGAAAAGCTATAGCCAAGGAGGAAAGCTACATTTTACAAACCACCTTTTGCTTAACAGGGGAAGTTTTACAACTAAGATCAGGGCACCTGGTCCCATCACCTCATGGCAAATAGATGGGGAGACAGTGGAAACAGTGTCAGACTTTATTTTTTTGGGTTCCAAAATCACTGCAGATGGTGACTGCAGCCATGAGACTAAAAGACGCTTACTCCTTGGAAGGAAAGCGATGACCAACCTAGATAGCATATTAAAAAGCAGAGACATTACTTTGCCAATAAAGGTCTGTCTGGTCAAGGCTATGGTTTTTCCAGTGGTCACGTATGGATGTGAGAGTTGGACTGTGAAGAAAGCTGAGCGCTGAAGAATTGATGCTTTTGAACTGTGGTGTTGGAGAAGACTCTTGAGAGTCCCTTGGACTGCAAGGAGATCCAACCAGTCCATCCTAAAGGAGATCAGTCCTGGGTGTTCATTGGAAGGACTGATGCTGAAGCTGAAACTCCAATACTTTGGCCACCTCATGCAAAGGGTTGACTCGTTGGAAAAGACCCTGATGCTGGGAGGGATTGGGGGCAGGAGGAGAAGGGGACGACAGAGTATGAGTGGTTGGATGGCATCACCGACTCTATGGGCATGAGTTTGAGTAAACTCCGGGAGTTGGTGATGGACAGGGAGGCCTAGCGTGCTGCTGCGATTCATGGGGTCACAGAGAGTTGGACACGACTGAGCGACTGAACTGACTGACTGACGTGTGTGTGTTACAACTGGGAAATCTGTTACATTTGGTTGACAACTCAAGAACTGATTTCTACATTCCTGCCACATTGTGGGAGATTCCCACACCTAAGGAGAGAATCCTTTCTTGTGTTTAGTTACAAGGCCTTCTAGTATATTTATGACTTCACAGAAATTTCTTTTCAGTCATAAAATATAAAAGTAAGATGACTGGCTCAAAGGTCTGGGGCGACAAGCGCAGGGACAAGGAAGTAACCTTCCTGGTGACTCAGATGGTAAAAGAATCTGCCTGCAATGCAGGAGACCCGGGTTTGATCCCTGGGTAGGGAATATCCCCTGGATAAGGGAATGGCTACCCATTCCAGTATTCTTGTCTGGAGAATTCCATGGACACAGGAGCCTGGTGGCCTACAGTCCCCGGGGTCACAAAGAGTAGGACGTGACTGAGTGACTGACACTTTTACTTTCTCTTTTCCCTCCAACAACGCTGCCTTGCTCTTCAGAGCAAGTCTGCACAGCATCCACCATCACTCTGTGGATCTAAAGAGTCCTTCAAACAAAGGGTCGGCGTGCCCCCAAGAAGTTCAGATGCCTCA
The DNA here is from genome assembly GCF_963930625.1 of Muntiacus reevesi. NCBI lineage: Eukaryota > Metazoa > Chordata > Mammalia > Artiodactyla > Cervidae > Muntiacus > Muntiacus reevesi. Next base: position 208,191,490 of record NC_089250.1, read on the forward strand.
GGGAGGCGGGAGAGGGTACGAACAAGGAATGTAGACCCAGAAAGATGGACATTCTGAGGCCCACTCAGTCACCAGCCCGGCAAACTCAGCCGTCACTTCGGCCTCCCTGGCCTTCCTGTCCTGTGATGGATGAGAGCTTCATGGCCACCTGCAGGCCTTGGGAGGGGTAGCGTGGCCAGTACCCCAAAGGACTGCCCGTGAGCCAGAGGGGCCTATCAGTACTTCTTTGGGCCCGCTACTCCCGAGTTTGGGGACTCTTCAGATACACAGATGGAGAACATGCCCCTGGTCACTGTTCTGTGAGGTCACTGTTGGCCTGAGAACAGCGGTCTGGAAGCAAGCTCAGCGCACGGTTTGAACGCGTCAGTGGCGGGGGCCCTGGGCCTCGCCTCTGCAGGCTGCTGCCTGTCCCCGACAGGAGGGAAAGCAGAGCTTCTAGGCTCTGTGTGGGGATTGGTGGAGGAGGCAGCGGAGAGGAAGGGGATGCTTTTACAACAGGTTTTGTCACTAGGCCTGAGAACTACTTAGGTTCCCCCTCCCCACCCCCAGCCTCCCAGCAGCTTGGGGGGATAAGCTGAGTAACAGAAACTGAACAGAAACCACTGGTCACATCCCCACGACTTAGGTCACTATTTTTCAATGGGGTTTTCATACAGTGGGCTGGTTTCTGCCTCCTCTCCCCATGAGCCCAGGCAGCCCCTTGGTTCCGCACCACGGTCTATCCATGCAGCCCCACTTCTCCCTGCTGGGCAAGCCTGGTCTATTAGTGCCCACAAGGGAGGAGGGGCGGGAGGAAATCCAGCCCCCAGACCCACCCTCCATGCTAGTGAAGGCCCAGCTCACGTCCAGCAGTGCACGCTGCAAAGGCCACAGCTCCACCAGCACTGGGGGGGCTGGCGCCCAAGAAAGAGGCCCCCCGACTGGGTGAGTGCCCGCCTTTTTATGCCTTTTACCGGTTGCCGCCTCGGTAGGAAATGCTCTGAAGGGATTTTGGAGGACATGGGGTATCTGACAAATGTTTCAAAGTCGATGCTTCACTTTCAGTGAACATCAGCTTTGTAACCCCTGACATAGAGACTGGAGTCTGAATATGCTTAGATCTCAGAATGGAAGGGTTTCTAAAGAAAAACTCCAGAAATACCCGAATTCAGATGTTTAAAAAAAAAAAAAAAATGTGTGAGAATCAAGAACAAAGCCAGTGAAAGCAGAGGGAGTGAATAACCTTTCATTTCAAGCTGGTTTCCCCACTAGAGACAGTCATGATCTGCGCAGGACTATTTGATGCAAATGCCTCTCAGAAAAGAGCCAGTGGATAATAGATAAAAAGATTATCTGTGACATTATGAAAAATGAAAGTTTTAAAATGGCTACAAGTCCCATAAAAAAAAAAAAAAAAATCCTAAACTTTGTTCAGTCTTGTTGAAAGGCAATAGCGGAACTGTTTGATTCAGCCCCTGGGGTCTCTGCCTCTTCCGCCATTGTTCTAATGCCTTCCACCAGCTCATCAGTTTTCAAAAATCTTTCCTGCTGTTTCCTCTTTGCTGGAAACATAAGGTCCAAGAAGCTATCAGAGCCCCTGTTTCCTTCTCCTAACTTGACTCTGATGCTGGAAATTCAAGTGCTGCAGCCCCTGCCCCGCTCTCTTGCCTTCCCCATCGTCCCCCTCTGTGCTAAACCACCGGCTGTACACTTGATTTAACAGATGAATTACAGATTCAAGCCATGGGCTTCCAGGGCAGGAAAGAGTCTGATTTTTGTCCAGGTCTCTCTTGATTGGCTCAGCATGGAAGTCCTTCATTTAATGGGCCAGGTCCTGCTGAGAACACCTCTGCTGGCACCACACAGATTTCTTTCTTCGCTGGAGAGAGGAGCAGAGATCCTAAAGAGAGATTTTCCATCTTCCGGATTTCTGGTGTGCTCACTAGGTATCACTCTTTTTAAATAGAGCATCACGGGCATAACCCAAGACTCCAGGAAGCATGGGATTCATCTGACCGGCCATCTTTGATCTCAGAGTTGGCCGGGGTGTGTAAACACCTAGGCTACAGAAACATGCCTTTGTCTCCCACCCAGGGAGGAGGCAGCTTGGTGCTGCCGCTCAGCAGGAGGGTTGAGGGAAGGACTACCTGCTTCAGATTCCAGATCCAGTGCCCGCTGACTCAGAGCATGCTTCAGTGCCTGAACTCCTCCATTTGAAAAACAAATACAGAAGATTATTAGACAGAAAGACATATGACACTGCTGGTATTTGACTGCGTGCTGTAGTCCACGGGGTCGCAAAGCGTCGGACACGACTGAGAGACTGAAGATGATTAGATTGTGCCACATAAAACTGCCGATATTATGTGCCACAAAAATTTGCCAACATGGCGATTTTTCTCTTTTCCGAATAAAAAGTGGCAATTTCATGTGACTCATCCAAACACCTCCTTCAGAGGACTAAGAGCAAACCACCAGATGAAGCGCTTGACCCACATGCCTGGCACGCCGTGTTCCATAAAGGTTAGCTCCTGCTGCCACCGTCAAGAGGCTCAGATCCATCTCTCCCTGAACTGCGGGGCGCTATACCAGGCGTCCAGAAATAAAACACCCAGATCCGTCACCTGCCTGCCAGGGGCCACCTGCCCATGTGAAAGAGTGCTCTGTTGTTGTTCAGTCACTAAGTCGGGGCCGACTCTGCAACCCCATGAACTGCAGCACGCCAGGCTTCTCTGTCCTTCACCATCTTTTTCAGTTTGCTCAAACTCACATCCATTGAGTCGCTGATGCCATCCAACCACCTCATCCTCTGTCATCCCCTTCTCCTCCTGCCTTCAGTCTTTCCCAGCATCAGGGTCTTTTCCACTGAGTCAGTTCTTCACATCAGGTGGCTAAAGTTTTGGAGCTTCATCTTCAGCATCAGCCCCTCCAATATTCAAGGTTGGTTTCCTTTAGGATGAACTGGTTTGACCTTGCAGTCCAAGCGACTCTTAAGAGTTTTGTCCAGCACCACAGTTCAAAAGCATAAATTCTTCAGGGAAGCGCTTTGAGCACAGTAAAATACTACGGAAATCCACAGAACCCCACTGACCACACCTCAGCACCTTTCCTACCAGTCAGTCTAGCTGTCTGCACAGCAGCATCAGGACCGCCAAGAGCTGACCTGTCAGGGCTCTGCACTGCTGTTCCAAGTAGCATCTTAATTACCCTGCCCTGAGCTCACTGGTAATCAGGTTTTCTTTCTACTCTCCACTGGTGATTGGTGCACCCCTCAGATGTGAAATAGTGCTCAACTGGGCATTTGCTCAGTAGGTAAATTGGGGCCAAAGAGAGTATCAGAAGAGTCAGTGATTGTGGCCTCCCTATCAAAAAGAAAAACATGGACCCTGAGCTTATCCAATACCTTGAGAAGCCCAGTGTGGACTTGCAGTGAGAACCTACACGCATCTCGGGTAGGGCTGGGCCAGCCCCCTGCCCTGTGAAATGACAGCAGAGCCCAGGAGACAGGAAAACCCAGTCACCACCATAACACACATCTGGCCACGTGCTCCCAAACCTGGACGTGGGACCTGGCGTTTGAGAGGTGCTCTGGGCCTGCACTAACACAGGTCTCCTGCCTCTGTCCTTCCTCCGAGGCCGGCTCTGGTGTGCTATCTGCTTTGGCTGCAGGCTCAGCCTGCACCCCCTGGCCGGCCCCACCCAGATGCCTCCTTATTCTGGCTCTGTGTCTTGGCATTAAGATGCATAGCCATCTTATCAAGGGCTCTCTTCCCCTCCCAAATTGCATTTGACCAGTTTCATTTCTGCCTGAAATTAAAACACAGAACTTATCAATCCCAGGCTGTCACAGCATGAATGAAACCCTAGAAATAAATCCAGTCTAATGACAGAGTGATCTGGAGACCTCAGTAGGGAAACAAGATACTTTGTTTAATAATTATCAGCCTCTTTCAGGGCCTGTCTGCCAAAGCAGTGGTGTCAGAAGCAGCAGAGAGAATTTTTTTTTTCCCACAGATTTCATCCTGGGAAAGACTGAAGCCATTTCCAACCAGACTGGACGCTTTTGATTTACATTTCTGATATTAAATGCAGAGCGGCTGTCTGCATTTATGCTACAAGGCATTACTTCAGTGCGAAGAACCCGGGTGGTGGCAGGACTCCAGTTTACTAATGAACAAGCTTATCTGGAGGAAAACAGCTTTTCACACCGTAACAAACAATGCACACCTCTTAGATAACAAATTCAATGGCAAAAAAATATAGCATTGTACGTGTCACAGTCCCATAATTTAATGGAGGCACTTGCAGCATTAGTGGTTTACATTAATTTTTAAAATTAATTTTGTTTGGCCTGCAGGGAAAATATTTTCCTTTTTGTGTCTGATATCCCGCAGCTCATTAACACTGCTTACTGCGGCTCTACGAGACTATCCATAATCGTCCACTTGGTAGCCAGAGGCCATTTTTAAAACAAAAAAGCTGGAAGAGGGACAGAGAGCGGCTTTCCTGCTTCCTTCTACAAAGACCCCTCTTCCAGCTTGATACAGCGGTTGGCATCCATGGAAGCAGGGGCCTCTGCAGGCCTTCTGGGCTGGGTGGGTCCAGGTGTCACCACTCATGGGGGCCACTGGGTGCCTCTGGCTGAGTCAAGAGGCTCTTTCTTCCACTGGTCACCATCACTCCCCACAGAGCAATGGCGTCTAGACCTCACGATGCTCAGGATTACCTAGGCACTTTTGCAGAGATATAGATGACTAGGCCTCACTGACACCCCAGGATCCTTTCCTCTTGCCTCTCCTCCTCTCCCATGAAGGGGTTAACCACTGGCTACCAAGAAAACAACCCTCCCCCCCACCCCACCTGGGGCACTGAGACAGGGAATTCACTGCTAATCACTGCAGTTGTGATTTCTGATTTCAACTGGCAGCAAAGAGAATTGAACCAGAGTCCCCTGAGAGCAGCCAGCTCCATGAGGCAGACCTTGAGCTTGTTAAGCTGTGGTGCTACCATGCGATTATCAATTTTAAATTAATCTCCCCAGTCTCTTTAAAGTGGTTGCTAAAAATATAATCTCTGGGATATCTTACCGTAAGACTTAACTAAAGGGAAAAATTTGGATTATAATTAAGTGCTTCCCTCCGTCTAAGCTTTCTGTAAAACACTTCTGGAGACCTGGCTAAGCTGCTGGCAGTAGGAAGGCCAGCCAGGGGCAGGGGCAAGGTCTGAGTGAGCTGGTTTATAAGTTACCTCACTCTCTCTAAATAAAACTTATTTGGACAAAAGGTGAAAGATACAATGCAACACTGTTTTAAAACAAATCTTTCCCTATTTTTTAACCCAAAGAGTTTTGGGAGGGAGGGCCAGAAAAAATTGTCTAGACACAGTTTTGCTAAGCTCATGAGGGAGTTATGAATGGACTTTATAGGGACATAATTTAGGTTATATATACAGCATGTTTTTTTAAAGGCGGCAACATGGTGCGACAATCTGAACAAAGGTGAAAGGAGTTCTTATGCGTAAGATAGGGGTTCTCCGCGGAACATCTCTGGCCCTACACAAGGCTCCAGTCACGAGCAGACATAGGGGCTTCCCTGGTGGTCTAGTGGTTAAGAATCTGCCTTCCAATGCAGGGAACATGGGATCAATCCCTGGTTGAGGAACTAAGATCGCACAAGCTGAGGGGCAACTAAGCCTTTGTGCCAGAACTACTGAGCCTGGGAGCCTCAACTAGAGAGAATCGTGTGTGCCACAGCGAAGATCCTGCCTGCGGCAACTAAGACCCAATGCAGCAAATAAATAAATATTAAAAAAAAAGAAAGAAAGAGCCGACACAGTTTCTGGCCTGGATGGGAAGGGAGTCTGGGGGAGAATGAACACATGTATATGTATGGCTGAGTCCCTTTACTGTGCACCTAAAAGTATCACAACATTGTTAATTGGCTATATTCCAGTATGAAATAAAAAGTTAAAAATAATTATAGGAACATAAAAAAAAAAAAAAAGAGCAGACACAGTTTCTAAAAGTCACTAAGAACAATGAAGAAGAAAACAGACAAGAATTCCTTAACAAACCCTGAGCTAGCGGGTCAAGAACCTGCCTGCCAATGCAGGAGACGTAAGAGATGCAGATTCAATTCCTGAGTCAGGAAGATCCTCTGGAGAAGGAAATGGCAACCCACTCCAGTATTCTTGCTTGGAGAATCTCCATGGACAGAGAAGCCTGGTGGGCTGCAGTCCATGGGGCAACAGAGTTGGACACGACTGCACACTGGACAATAACTGCAGCTTTTTGCCAGGAGAAAAGACGCTTCTAGACCTGGAGGCAAGCCTCAAATTTCCCTGTGGGGGGGGAGGGGTACTCCGTGCTAGTTTTCCTCTCCCTGTCTCCTGACCTTCCTATGCTTTTGGGCAGTGTGATGGGGAGACTGGATCGTTTAAAGCAAGAGCACATAGACAAACACGTGCACTTTCCATGAGCGGCCACAGGCATTTGAGAGCCCAGCCCCTAGAGGGCCCAGGAGGAAGGCCTCTGCAGGGCCCAGCAAAGGGCACTTTGTAAGCCAGTGTGATAAGAAGCGGGTGGGGCAGGGAGGATGGGAAGAAGGGGATTCGGGAAAGGATGTGTGTGTGCCTGCTCAGTCATTCAGTTGTGTTTGACTCTGCGACCCGTGGACTGTAGCCTGCCAAGTTCCTCTGTCCATGGAATTGTCCAGGCAAGAATACTGGAGTGGGGTGCCATTTCCTGCTCCAGGGGATCTTCCTGACCTAGGGATTGAACCTGTGTCTCTTGAGGTTCCTGCACTGGCAGGTGGATCCTTTACCATTGAGCCACCTGGTTACAGATCTGAAAAAGGCCAAGAAGAGAGACTTTCCCAAGACCTTCATACAGCCACTCTGTGCCTTCTTTTAATGATAACCATAAAGAAAACTCCCAAATTTGTAAAACTCTATTAATTCTATAACTTCCTTTTTCAATAAGAACAAAGGATAAAGTAATTCATTACCTGTACTACCAAGGAGATGTGTGACCTTGAGAAAGCAACCCAAAATCCGTAGGCTTCCATGGTGAAAGGAGGGGGCTAGATAAGACAAGTTCTAAAATTCTCATTTTCATTATTTTGGGTAAAAACAAACGCTGCTGTATACAAGCCAAAGCTCAATTTTGGTGCCACCTTGGACCGAGTGATAAAAAATTAGAATGGACAAACTTTAAAATAGACACACATGGTACGAAGAATATAAAATATAAAGGCTTGAAGAAAAAGCCAATTACACCACATCGGAAAGTTGCCTGAAGAAAAATGGAATAAGTGATTGGAAAGTGTTTTTTACACAAGTGGAAGTTTCCCCAAACCATTGCTGAGTGAAAATATGGTCCTTTGGCACTCAGGGTCCACCTCTGTCTGTTAAGGCTCTGAGTGGGTAGGGAGTCAGGAAGGTGAATGAATCTGGTAACAAACAGGGTGCCTCTTAAGAAATGACTTGGGCATATTTAATCTTTGTCAGCATAGTGCAACTTGCCTTTTTCTGTTGTTGTTGTTGTTGTTACAGGTCTACTCAAAAATCTGATGAAAAGATATGGACCTTCTTCTGAGGCAAATGTACAGGTTCACAAATAAACAAAACTTGAAATCCACTTTTGATTCTTGGGCTCCTTGAAGCTTATCCACAGACCCCATAGTGATGGATTAATTACAGATCAAGCTCCCTGTCTTAGGCCTAGACCCTGGAACATCTATTAACTCTCCCATTTGCCTGGAAGGTCTTAGTGTTCTCATTTTCTCAAGAAGAAATTTATTTTTCAATTAAAAAGTAACCTGATTCTCCCCACACACGCCAGCAATTCTACAGGGAGTCTGGCATGTTTGGCTGGAGAGCAAGGTCGGCAAACAGAAGACCCGCAGTTGTAGCCCTGAGGGCCAAAGCACCTTGGGGGCAGGGCTTATATCCTAAGGCTTAATTTGGAACCCTTTTCCCACAGGAGACAATTCCTCCCGGCAAATATGTAGGCGGTCCCTACCCCATTAGAGATTGCCTTCTTTCTGACCTACTTCACCCTCCTCTTTGACCTGCTCTCCTTCCTGAAGAACTAAGAGGCCATGTGGTACCCAGTGAGGGGGAAGGCCGACAGGAAGCAGCCTCCTGGACTGTCGATGAGGCTGGCCAGCACACCTACCCCACTCCCATTCAGCAGGCAGCCCAGCGGCTGCCCAGCGCACATCTGCATAGCCGAAGGTCAGTATGAAACCAGCCTGGCTTCCAGCACTGAAACTCCGCTCTTCTCCGGGTTGCGAGAGTGAACCTGTCAAGTATGTTCACTCTAATTGGCACCGGGCTGCTGGCGGCTGCAAGACAGAAATGTGCTTTGACGCCAGATACATTTTAGAGGAGATGGTTCCACCAAGCCACTATTTTCGAAGGCCTCATGATGTGAATACCCAGGGTCACTAAAATCCTTGATTCTGGTGTGGAAGGCATCTCGGAGTCCACTGTGCTAACAGTCAGCTTCACGGCAGTTGGTCATCCTCTATGATCTTCCTGCTGCTTCCGGGCTGATTATGAATCATATTTGATGAGGAGAGAAATGGTGCCTTCAGGGTAGCTTTGCCCTAGTTCCCAACCCAGCCATTCTCTCAACTAAATGGGTCCAAACACCTCTCCTCAACTGAGTGACAAACAAGGCAACTAAATCAGTGGAAATGTGAATTCAATCCCGAGTGGAGAGAGCCCTACAAGATAGACTGCATGACATTAAAGAGCTTGACTCATGTCAGGAGAAAGCAGTCTACAGACCACTGGAAGAAAAGCTTGAAAAAATGATGTAGTAACTGCACCTTCTGCCCTATGGGCTTCCCTGCTGACTCAGTGGTAAAGAACTTGCCTGCCAATTCAGGACATACAGGTTCGATCCCTGGTCTAGGAAGATCCCCTGGAGAAGGAAATGGCGATCTACTCTAGTATTCTTGCCTGGAAAAGCCTGGTGGGCTACAGGTCATGGGGTCGTAACCAGTTGGACACAACTTGGTGACTGAACAAGAACAATATTCTGCCCTATCCCTGGACACCTGAAACTCATGTCTCCAATGCTCGTGAAGATGTGATGGGATGTTCCATCAGGAAATACACAAGTGAGACTACTGACTTGATTTCTAATGAAAGAAGAAACAAGACTACACTGATTTGCATTAGGAAACTACCCAGGGAAAAAAATTCCATTGTCTCAAGAAAAAAAAAAAATCCTTAAGAGTCAAGCTGTTTATCTCAATTGCATCTGGATTCTTATTTGAAAAGATTAATATCTCCTAACATGACATCTGGGCTTCCCAGGTGGTGCTAGTGATAAAGAATCTGCTTGCCAATGCAGGAGACATAAGAGATGTAGGTTCGATCCCTGGGTTGGGAAGATCCCCTGGAGAAGGGCATGGCAACCCACTCTAGTATTCTTGCCTGGAGAATCCCATGGACAGAGGAGCGCGGTGAGCTACATTCCATAGGGTCACAAAGAGTATGACAAAACTGAAGCGACTTAGCACACACACACAGTGTGACTTTTATCAGGTTTGTATACAAAGATAGCACACTTGCCAAATTTGATTTTTCTAAGATGTTCCTTTTTTAAAAAAAAGAAAAGAGAATATACTTTAGGAGTCTTAAATGTGTTGGTCTGGCATTGGCTAACAACATCCTTAACCAAATAAGTACCTGGGGGAAAAATACTGGGCTGTCCAAAAAGTTCATTAGGTTGCAACATCTTACAGAAAACCCTGAGTGAACTTTTTGACCAATCCAATAACTTACCTGGAGGGTATGTCTCAATAAAGCAGGCTTTATTTTAAAAATTGAATGAAAATAACACACTTAACTGTAGATAAGAACAATTTGGTAAGTCTGACTATGGAACTGTTTTATTTCTTAATTCAGAAACAGGGAAAAGGAATGAAGAAGAGGGTTCTTTTTTTTTTTTAAAAAAAAAACTTTATAATTAACTCAATGGGAAATTTAGAAGAAGCTACCTTTTTACCGGTGCTCTGGTTAACTAACTACGGTTGGAAGAAAAAGAACTACTTCAGCAAGATGAGGTAAAAAGTGTTCTGGACTCAGAGTAAGGACACTTGATCTCCAGTGTCACCCCCATCTCAGGTGACTTCATCTGTCAAAAGAGGGAGACGTACAAGGCTCAAACTTCCTCCCCTTCAAGCCACACCCCTGGCAGACATCCCTAATCAATCCAGTCCTTTATTCCTTCTTGGTTCAGAGTCCTCAACACTGTACTCCAAACCGCTACCTAATAGTTGAGAGACAGCACGACAACTGAAATTTATCCATCAGCTCTACACAGGATGAGCTTTAAGGCTCTAACTAGTTTCAGATTTCTAGGCTATCATCTGTAAATTATTTTTATACCCTACTAGAAGTCCACTGAGGGCAAAACATGTATGGACAAGAGTGTTTTACGAGCTTGCCACAGAGGGGGAAAAGGTATACTCTTAAACTAAGTAATTCTCACCAGAGCTGAGGCTGTACATCAATTGTGTATCAACCCAGTTGATAAACCCAAAGTGCCAATAGTCTCAGACAAGTCAGTATCAACTTATCAGTTAGGCAGCCAGACTGGTCTAAGTGTAGTGTATCGCTTACCCTGCCTTGGACCATAACAGGATTTAAGGTAGCTTTGGAAATGGAAAAAAAAAAAAAAAAAAAAAACAGGATTTAAGGTAGCTTTGGACAATGGAAAAAAAAAAAAAAACATTTAAAAAATCATTGGTAGATGAGAAAGAAAAAACAAGCAAGGTAGTATGCATAGTAAAGGTAAGAATGAGGTTTGCCTGTCACTTATTACAGCAGGTGGGCCACAAAGCTGACTCAAGGCATCTAGCAGCAACTGTGAAGAGGGCAATCGGCTCAGCCACATGGTTCACAGGGCCGCCAGATAAAGAGAAAGCAACTGTTCAGAAGAAGTTCCATTCTTCCTGACTCTACAGCCAGAGTGCTATTTCTCTGAAGAGATCTACATGAAGAAAACATGCAAAAGTGTTAGTAACTCACTTGTGACTCTTTGTGACCCCATGGACTGTAGCCCACCAGGCTCCTCTGTCCATGGGATTCTCCAGGCAAGAATACTGGAGTGGGTTCTCTTCTCCAGGGGATCTTGCTGATCTAGGGATTGAACCCGAGTGTCTCGCCTTGCAGGTGGGCTCTTTACCATCTGAGCCACCAGGGAAGCCCGAAAACAGCAAACAACATACTAACATTCTTCCACTCATTCGTTTAAAAGTCCCAGCAATGAGTGTCACATACCACTGGGTCCTCCTGAGGGGTTTCTGGGGAGGAGAATGCAGGGAAGAAGAACGCTGTGGCTCTCCAGAGGATCTGGAGAAATATTTCCCAGACTATAGTCCGTGGGACCCATGAAATGGTAGTAGGTGTTCCATGGCCAACCCTGTTTGGTAAATACAGCCCACTATTCCCACAGCCACCCTCACCCGTCCAAATAAATTTGCTTACCGTGATCTCACCCAATAATTCTAAACAAACTGCTTTATTTCAGGCACACATTAATTACTTCATGGCAAATAGATGGGGATAAAATGAAAACAGTAACAAACTTTATTTTCTTGAGCTCCAAAATCACTGTGGATGGTGACTGCAGCCATGAAATTAAAAGAGGCTTGCTCCTTGGAAGAATAGCTATGACAAGCCTGCACAGCGTATTAAAAAGCAGAGACATCACTTTGCTGACAAGGGTCCCTATATCAAAGCTATGGTTTTTCCAGTAGTCATGTATGGATATGAGAGTTGGACCATAAAGAAGGCTGAGTGCTGAAGAATTGATGCTTTTGAGCTGTGGTGCTGGAAAAGACTCTTGAGAGTTCCTTGGACAGCAAGGAGATCAAACCAGTCAATTCTAAAGGAAATCAACCCTAAATATTCATTAGAAGGACTGATGCTGAAGCTGAAGCTCCAGTTTTTTGGCCACCTGATGCAAAGAGCTGACTCACTGGAAAAGACCCTGATGCTAGGAAAGACTGAGGTCAGAAGGAGAAGTGGGAGAAAGAGGATGAGATGGTTGGATGGCATCACTCACTCAATGGACATGAGTTTGAGCAAACTGAAAAAGATAGTGAAGGACAGGGAAGCCTGGTGTGCTGCCATCCATGGGGTTGCAAAAAGCTGGACATGACTGAGTGACTGAACAACACTTATTAATATCTTATGGGAAGAGTATTCCAGGGAACATTTCAGAAAGTGCCAATCTAGAGGGAAAGGACTGCGTATCTCTTTGAGATCCTTTTAAAATGTAGCTTCTCTCCATGAGGTTTAGAGAGCTGCAGGCAATGAGTCTGAAAGGCATTTCCTGGTGACTCCCTGAAAGAAAGTGAAAGTCACTCAGTCCTGTCCAACTCTTTGCGATTCGAATAGACTGTAGCCCACCAGCTCCTCTGTCCATGGGATTCTCCAGCAAGAATACTGGAGTGGGTTGCCATCTCCTTCTCCCGGGGATCTTCCTGACCCAGGGATTGAACCCAGGGTCTCCCGCGTTGCAGACTGATTCTTTACCATCTGCGCCACCAGGGAAGTCCCAGGTGACTCCCAGGGAGGCATCCATCCACCGTCTCCGCTGTACGCCGTGTGCCTGACAGTGCATGAATACGCGCAGATTGAGATCCTGAAAGACCTAAGTGCAACTTCCAACTGTTCAAGCTTCACAGTATCCGTCCTTCATCCCCCAACATGGAAGTGCTGATATGGGCCCAGGGCACAGTGGAGTCTTCAAGGTCAAAGCGGTCACAAAGGGGTCACCATGTAAGAATGAGAGATGTGTGTGGGGCGGGGGTGGTGAGGGGTCAAAGGGATCACCATGTAAGAATGAAAGATGTGTGGGAGGGGGCAGGGGTGGTGAGGGGTTATGACAGAGCTGAGCCTGGCAGCCCCCCACCCCACCCCACCCAGCTCTCATGGATTACCTCTTTGACCCACTTCTTCGTAGCTCAGAGGGTTCAGAGGAGAGTGGGACATGCAGGCAAGCTCTAACCCAAGCCTTGTACTTTGGGGCAAGAGGGGCCACTGCAGTTAACTCTCAGTCCAGTAGGAGATCACGCTATAATTTGTTAATAAAATCTGTCCGTCATCTGCCTAGAGTGCCCCTCTCCAAACCTAGGAGGCCAATTAGGGATCTGGATCCCAAGACACAACTCCTCCTGGAAACCCAGCTAACTGGAGTCTTGTAAATCCACAAAGCACTGACCATATATGTGAGGAATAGCAGCCAACCCAGTACCTGGGGACACCTCTGCTGCCCTTCTCCAAGAGGAATGACTACTCCCATCCTGAAACTTAAAAATAAACCATCTACCCAATCGTAATAAACCGAACTCATAATGAGAGGGCCGGCGGACTGGGTGGTATGTTGGCGGGCATGGAGCCGCCCGGCAGTATATTACAGCAGGTTATTTCTCAAGTTCCCATGATGCGCTCCTAATGGGTATAAGGATGTGCTGACTTCCAAAGTGGGACTGACAGGCCCACAGTTAACTGTCATTTCCATCACAGACTTAATAGCTTTGCCAGGCATCCTCCCAGCCAACGAAGAGAAGAAAGGTCTTGCTATATGACAGCATTCAAAAAGAATGCATGTGAATGCCATTATGGTATTGAAAGTGTCAGGTGCCAGCAGAAGGGCCCTGATCAGACAGACAAGCATCGGGCTGCATGCTTTAAGGTTATTCGAAGCCTGTCATTTCCATTAGCTGGCTAACCACAAGTGGGATCATTCATTAGCTGGCTTTCTTTAGTACCAAGGTGGGGCCGAGGGTGGGGGCGGGGGCGGGAGGAGGAGGAGAGGCCTGGGCTTGGCACTTTAGGCTCCTACCCTATTAGCAACTCATGATGGCTGGTGGAGGGAGGGGGTGCACGCAGGCCTCGATGCCCCATGTGCCTGCTCATTAGTGGCTGGCAGGAAAGCACAGAAACGAGTGGACATTGGCACAGGCTGGCTTTCTGTTCTTGGAGAAGGCCAAAAATAATCTCAGTAGATTTAATTAAAACTGCAGTGAACAGATGGGGAAGATGGAAAGAAGTCCAACTGGAGACCACTCATCTGTCTAGGTCTCTGCGAGCGTTTTAATGAAGCCTTCGCTGTCTGCGGGTCCCACTACTGACACATCCCTTTCTGGTTATGCAACGGAGCGGAACGATTACCCAGCAACTCCTCTTAAAGCGGCAGGAGCCCGGTTCCCAAAGAGAAGTATGGCCTGACCTGATCCAACGACTCCACAATAAAGCAACAAGCATGTAAGCAAAAGGCCTCTCGTCTCTATCTTGAGCTCATCCCAAAAGGGAGAAAGGCAATCAGGCGAATTTCTCCTCCTACAGAGGGTGGGTGGCGGTCGTGGTGATGGAGGTGGGAGCAGTCGAGATTTAAATCTCCAGGTCCGGCTAAAACAAAGCAGCTCTGTCCAAGT